>NC_092263.1:14558747-14573747 GCF_036320965.1 Panulirus ornatus | reverse complement strand
CACAACAATACTGGATTCACTTCTCGTGGTTCTCCAGAAGACGACCCATCCCACACATCTCCCTTATAGATTCAGCGAAGTTCTTGTCCTTATAGATTCAGCCAGTTCTTATAGATTCAGCGAGTTCTTCCATTATACATCAATAGCTCTTCACAAGCTCTCAGCATCCCCTGCCTCTCTTCACAGCTAATACGATCTCCTTTTGAAATATGAGAGGAGTGGAACGGCGTTTCACAACATATAATTTCCTTTTTGAAAGTTTCGATGTTTGAGTCGACCACTCGGCTTGGGAGAGCAGTAGACAGCTTACCTGATATTCACTCGGGGGGCCCTTTGCTTCTAGGGCGTCTCCAGAAGGCATTCTAGAGTCTTATCATTATCATTTCCACAAGATAAGGAGTGATACCATAGTGATAAGGGAGGAAAGAACAGCAATAATGAATCGAACTTCTTTTATTTTTTCTTTCTTTGAGAAAGAAATAAGATTAATGATTTCGTTCGATTAGATATGACTGAATGAACAAACAAGTCTTATGATGAACCCAAAAATGATTTAAAAGGTTTTGGCTTTTGTTTATACTGTGTCATACGTCACAGATGAAATAGGGAAGGTAAAGGAAGGTTTAGGAGACGCCACGAAAGGTCAAGGGGAAAGATTAAGGTAGGTTAGGGAGGGTGAGAGGGAGGTAAGGAGAACCTAAGGTGAAGCTCGTGGGTGTTAGGTGAAGCTAAGGGTCACTTGAGGCCAAGGTGGAGGCTGAGAAAGAGAGAGAGAGAGAGAGAGAGAGAGAGAGAGAGAGAGAGAGAGAGAGAGAGAGAACCAGAAGAGAAAGGAGCAGAGACAGATGTGAGAGGAAAGAGAATAGAAGGAGGGAGATGGAGTTTGACAAGAATGCGGGAAGTAAGAGAAGAGAGAGAGAGAGAGAGAGAGAGAGAGAGAGAGAGAGAGAGAGAGAGAGAGAGAGAACCAGAAGAGAAAGGAGCAGAGACAGATGTGAGAGGAAAGAGAATAGAAGGAGGGAGATGGAGTTTGACAAGAATGAGGGAAGTAAGAGAAGAGAAGAGAGAGAGAGAGAGAGAGAGAGAGAGAGAGAGAGAGAGAGAGAGAGAGAGAGAATTAAGAAATTAAAATTGATGGGAGAATGTGGCAGTGAGAAGACATAAGATATCTCCCCCCCCCCCCCCCTCCCCTCCCCTCCTTCATGGCCTCGATGTTTGAGACGAGCCGCGGGGCGTTATTTCTATAAATGAATTTACAATAAACATGGCGCTGATTTGGTTAATATCTTACTATATTTTACACGCTTGATTCCCCGTTGTGTCTACTCGATAATAGGAAGACCAAGGGTTCAGACCCAGGGCGTATGGTAGTTTGACCTTTATATACGAAATAGATTCACGTAATATAAAGATTCGATCCTTTTTGTAATGGTGTAGGAGTTGGCACGGGCAGCTATATATGCCTTACTCATGGTCACCTCAGAATCGCTATATATATATATATATATATATATATATATATATATATATATATATATATATACACCAAATGGGAAGATGAACAGTCGCGTTGACTGTGTCCCGAATGCCCAGTCTAGGACTCGAACCCTGATGGCCTTGCGCACAATTCGTAGTTTTTCGAGAGAGTTCGCGCATTGCGCTCTCCGTTCTGTGAGTCATCCAGTTCAGCAACAGAATCTGTTGGAATATCCTAGAGAGCAAGTGTGAGTCGACCATTTTTAGTTCCCTGCACATATTTCTGTTGCTAAATATGTAGATGTGTCAGACTCATTTCGATTTTTCGTAAAGAAATTGCACTGGTTTTTTTGGTGTGTTTTTTGTTTCATCGTTTGGCGTAATTACGGGAAATAGCTCTTATTTCGTGTCATGGAAGAGTATATTATGGTAGTGACAAACAAAATGGATGGTTGGTGTTAATATTTTAAGAGAAAATGGTGTATGGTATAGCATTTTATCGAACATACATACATACATACGTACATACATACATACATACATACATACATACATACATACATCATACATACATACATACATACATACATACATACATACATACATACATACATACATACATAATTACATACATCATACATACATACATCATACATACATACATCATACATTCATACATACATACATACATACATACATGCATACATACATACATACATACATGCATACATACATACATACATACATACATACATACATACATACATACATACATACATATATACATCCATACTTACATACATACATTCATATAACCACTATTATCTCATTTATTTAGTTTGAATGAATTCTTTCAGCAAATATAAAGTGATTTTAATCTACTAGACAGAACAAAACAGTTCTGTCTGTGGCAGGAGAATGTTTATGCGATAAACCGTTTATTTCGTTTTATGAATTTGTTTATTACAGTAAAACAAAGTGAAATGAACGAATGAATGATATTCGTAATTTTCAACCTGTATGATGTATGTCACCTTGTTACTGTGAAATTATTATTTTCATTTATACGTATGATCCCTCGTGATTAATTGCCTATTGTTGTAGTATATCTATCTCTCTATATATTTATCTATCTATCTATCAATATATATAACGTAGTCTCTGTGATGTATGATTATAAAGTCACTGTTGTACTAGAGAGCATCTATAAACACTCGAAGACATTTTCAGGTCAGGTTCTCTACAATCTCTCAAAACAGATTGCTTTCCCTCTCTCCTGTACAATGTATAGGGATGACGACATTTTTTTGGTTATCATTACTATGATCATTATTATATCTTTCCCTCATTGATGGTTATGAGAGAGAGAGAGAGAGAGAGAGAGAGAGAGAGAGAGAGAGAGAGAGAGAGTCTGGGATGACCACAGATTAATCCTTTTCTGTCCCTCGTCTTCGTATTGTTGTGTCAGGCCGGCCACCAACACCACAACCACCTCACCAACAGCAGCTGCTGGTGGAGGAGGAGGAGCTGGAGGAGGAGGAGGAGGGAGAGAGGGAGAGAGGGAGAGAGAGAGAGAGGGACCTCCAGCGTCAGACGAGAAAATAGTGTCGGTTGGGGTTGGTCAACCAGACTTAAAACACAACGAGAAGAGAACCACCGTCTGTATTGGGAGACATCGCCTCTTGTGGCCATTTAGAGAAACACTTCTTTCATCCACACACCTTCTCTCTCTCTCTCTCTCTCTCTCTCTCTCTCTCTCTCTCTCTCTCTCTCTCTCTCTCTCTCTCTCTCTCTCGTTTACTCAGCCTCTCCCTTTCTCCTTATGGTCTTAGATCATTTTTCTTTGGTTCGTGTTGCTTCCAAGGTCTCGGTTTCCCATCGTTCCTTGGTCCATCTGGGCACCACCTTGCCCCCACTTGGCCCGGGTGGCCACGGGTATGCAAGATATCCCCCAGGCATTAATCCAGAGGGCGTGGACCTAACCTCCTACGAGTGATTTACTGCCATAAGTTGCCTTCGGACGACCCCTTCATTCCTGTAGTGGGTGGTGAGAGAGGGGCGTTGTGTGTGCTGGAAGGGAGAGGAGGAGAGGTGCTGGAAGGGAAAGAGGGTGTGCTAGAAGGGAGGGGAGATGTTCTGGAAAGGGATAGGAGGGCATGCTGGAAGGGAAGAGGAGCTTGGGGGACAAGAAAGGTGACGCATGGAAGGGAGAGGGGACGTGTGGAAGGCAGAAGGGGATTGTGTAAGGGAGAGAGGGTGTCCTGGAAAGGAAATGGAGCATGCTGGAAAGGAGAGGGGACGTTAAGAAGGGAAAGGAGGACGCTCAGGATGGCAATGGGAGTTTCAGAAAAGGGAAAGAGGCGAAGGAAGAGATGAAGGGACCGGAATGGAAAGGCTAGGTTGAGGGAAAGAAGCAAGGATGCTTAAGGAAGGGTGTAGGGGACCAGTGTGCCTCATCCAAGAAGGGACAGAGGAACTCATGGAAGGGGAGCGGTGGGATTAAACCCTCTAGATAAGGAAGGGACCTTCACACACACACACACACACACACACACACACACACACACACACACACACACACACACACTCCCGTTGCTACCACTCATCAGCCATAGTCTTCCGCACCAGGAAACATATATATAAGAAAACCTCTATCATCAGGACGCATTCCAGTGTTCCATACACTCCAGTGACTCCTTTCCATCCCGTGTAATCACTCTTTAGAACCCTACTCCAGCCAGGTACAATCCCCCGGCGTTGACTGACACGCACATCCAGCCAAAGCAGATGCAACAGTGGGTCTCCACCTCCCACTCCCAGACGCATTCTTCACGCCACACTCACACACATGCTACAACCCTCTAACCCATGGTCGATTTGACGTGCAGTCGTCCGGGCCTGGGGTTCGAAAGTCGTCCGGACCTGGGGTTCGAAAGTCGTCCGGGCCTGGGGTTCGAAAGTCGTCCGGACCTGGGGTTCGAAAGTCGTCCGGACCTGGGGTTCGAAAGTCGTCTAGGCCTGAGGTTCGAAAGTCGTCCGGACTTGGGGTTCGAAAGTCGTCCGGACCTGGGGTTCGAAAGTCGTCCGGGCCTGGGGTTCGAAAGTCGTCCGAGCCTGGGTTTCGAAAGAGGGCGGGAATAGTTGATGTAAATGAGACACACAAACTCGAAAAATGTTTCGCTGATGTTTGAGTTCGTTCGGGTTGTGAGAGAGTTGTTGACATGACCACCGGATTACAAGGTCGTCGGATTGAGGTGTTGTGATTATAACACATTATGTAGCTGGTTATAGGGGTAAGCATTCGCTGGACAAGAACATTCTCCTAGATTCAACCTTGATACTATCACAACCACTACATAACCCTCTTACAACCACGTCTTCTTGTCACTGCTCCCTTACCACACAACTACCTCATCACAACCACATCCCCTCGTCACAGCTAATTACCTCCCCACAACCACGTCCTCTCGTCACACCAGACTACAAGTTACATCTACTTTGCATTGCTAACAGTAACAAATTACTTCCATAAAGACTAGAATGATATAGAACCATTTTGATGATGATTCTGTCATATATTAACTCCTCCCTAGGTGATATATATATATATATATATATATATATATATATATATATATATATATATATATATATATATATATATATATATATGAATGTACATCTTCAGTTCCTATGACAACAAAGGCATTGTCAGAACAGGAATTAACATTCATGTTCGCAACGAGACTCCGTATGGAAGTTCTGCGACTTTAGCTCCCTCATTACGATGTGGTGATGAGGGAAGGAATGAGGAGGAAGTGGGGGAAAACCCCGAGTTCAGGGGAGGATAAAGAGCACTTGGAAGGAGAGATGGGGTGAGAGAGAGAGAGAGAGAGAGAGAGAGAGAGAGAGAGAGAGAGAGAGAGAGAGAGAGAAATGACAGGAACTAATAGATGTGGGTAGGAAAGAGAGAAGATTCAGTGGAGAGTAGCAAGAAATAAGCGGATGTGTGGCAACCGTAAAAAACAAGATGTGAGCTGAAAGGGAGAGTGTGAGGCGAGAGGGAGGGAAAGAGGGACCAAGAAATGGGAAAGGAAAAGTGGAAGGGAAGGGAAGGTGTTTAGCATATGACAGACTCATGTCATGACCCAGCTTCCTGTCATAACCCAGCGTCCTGTCATGACCCAGCGTCCTGTCATGACCCAGCGTCCTGTCATGACCCAGCTTTCTGTCATTCACATGACCCTGATTTTGTCGTTCACATGACCCAGTTTCCTGTCGTTCACATGACCCAGTTTCCTGTCGTCCACATGACCCAGTTTCCTGTCGTCCACATGACCCAGTTTCCGGGGTCTGGCTGCTATTGTAGCCAATAAGACATTGTCTCCTAACCTCATTTGAGCACATGACTTGCTAATGTGCTCAAATGAAAAAGCTATTTTTCCCTTCTCTCTCTCACACACACGTCAGACAAAACACATCGTTTATGAACGTCGCATTATGAAAACCTTATTTTTCACACACACACACACACACACACACACACACACACACACACATACACACACACACACATACACACACACACACATACACACACACACACACATATATATATATATATATATATATATATATATATATATATATATATATATATATATATATATATATATATATATCCTACACACAGGCACCACCGGCACTTTAGATAGCAAGCTTGGGGTCACTTGATAAGGAAGAGGCCATCCATAACCATGGTGACCTAGGCTTAGATATGGAGCATTTGGGGGTCACGGGCGATAGATGGCGGTGGTGTCAGGGGTCAAATGAGGGACAATACTTTACCCAAACTGTCGGGTCTTCATCTTGTGAGGTTTGCGGGTCACCGCTGGAGAACCGTCTCTATGTGATCCACGGGAGAGAGAGAGAGGGCGAGAGAGAGAGAGAGAGAGAGAGAGAGAGAGAGAGAGAGAGAGAGAGAGAGAGAGAGAGAGAGAGAGAGAGAGAGAGAGAGAGATGATGAAGGAAAGAGAGGATAAAGAGATATGTGTGTAAATACGAGGGAATATAGATGACCAAATAGGAAGAACAGAAAAGACCTTCTTTAAACTTAATTACGATTTAGCGTTAAGTTAACTGATTATATAGAAGCAAGACAGTGTCATGTGATGTCGTTTGTTTTCGAGACGGACTGACAGACAAACAGACAGATGAAAATTGACGGAGGAAGGTCAGACAGGAGAGGTGAGGGAGTACCTAGATTCAAACAGACTGACAGACAGAAGAAAAGTGACAGTAAGGAGGACTCTGGGTTCAGACAGACGGACTGACAGAGGAAAATAGTGACAGAATATGATGTATTTCGTATTTGTTTGTGTGTACAGTTACCTGATCGCCATCTTATAATACCTACGATCCACCAAATGAATTTTTCTCCCATTTCTTAATGGGAGAAAAGATGGACAGAAGAAAAGCTACATAAGATCTGTGGCTCCAATGCCCATTATACATGATAGTTAAGACAGTAGTTGTGATCCATTGAGGACGATCTACGTCTGTTCCAGGCGCTACCCAGTTATGCGGGAAACGACGATCCAGTATATGTATAAACCAGTCCATAATGACGTCAGATAACAGTCTGTCATTAAACTAGCAGTAGTTAGAAAAGACAGTGACGTTTCCTCCCAATCCAAACACACAGGAGGACATCCACCACACGATATAGCACCGTACATGTTTATAACTAAAGTATATTGATAATTCCCACAGATGTTTAAGTCTGGTAAATCACACCTGTACACAAGTTGAGGTCAGAATCACTCATTTAGCAATAAGGTGAACGACGGAACGTCTGTCCGTATTTGTCGTTGCAATAAGACAAAAAGGTGTCGCATACACCCGCTAGATGGCTCTTGTTTGTTTACACTGTCAGCTGATAAGGTCGACGGATGAGAGGAAACAATAATATTGTTGTTATTGCAGCTCTGGCAATTCTGCCGGACGTAGAAAAGCTGATCCGATTCAACAACTTCCTCCTTAAGAGGTCGTCTCTGCGTCGCTATGATGTGGTATAGATTTTTCAAGATTTGGAATAATTCCCATGTCGTTATTCACAGGAATATCTTTCTGAACTATGGAGAAATAGCGTTACCAGAAGTGGACTGATAAGTAAAGACATAAGGTAGACTCAGTGTGATTTTTTTCGGGTATGTTCGCGTCGTGCTGAAGGGTCGAACCGTCGTGCTCAAGGGTAGCACCGTCGAGTTCAAAGGGTTGATTATACTGGTGATGTGAGCGATATCGCAAATTGATGCAACGACGAAAAGAAGCCACTTGTAAATCACCCATACGTCGAAGGGTCATCCCAGTTGCGTGTCCAGAATCAGTGTAGCACACTGGGAAGGGAAGGTGTACAGGATAAAGGATAGGGGCGCCACAGAAACGAATCTGAAACGAGGGACTTGAAATCCCATGTTCCATCAACGGGAACACATTCACGCTACCTAGAAAAAAAAAAAAAGAAAACAGAAATATTTGAAACAAAAGATAAAACACCTTGAAAATAACGCATGCCTCACAGTACACACACACACACACACACACACACACACGGTATTTCGAGCCCCGGAATCAGATGGTTTTAACCAGAGATGGTCTCTGTGCACTCCTACCACTGGGTGATGGTCTGCGCACCGGGATCAGATGGTTTTAACCAGAGATGGTCTCTGTGCACCCCTATCACTGGGTGATGGTCTGCGCAACGGAATCAGGTGGTTTTAACCAGAGATTAGGTCTCTGTGGACCCCTACCACTGGGTGATGGTCTGCGCACCGGAATCAGGTGGTTTTAACCAGAGATGGTCTCTGTGCACCACTGGGTGATGGTCTGCGCACCCCGGCTACCGAATTGAACAACTGTATATTGGAAGATTTTTGTATCTACACCTCAGAACCAATTTCTGTTCGTCCGAAAGAGGAATGGATTACGTCCAGCAGCTGGGAAGTGTAGACTCCTTTAGACAGAAGTTCTTTGAGGCATTCTTTCCCAATCGCGTTGTAGCCTCCAAACAGGCGTCACTCCCACTCCAACTCCCACAGAATGAAAAAAAAAAAGCAGAGCATCGGATGCCGGAGACCAGATGACATCAACACCACGACAACAACAGCAGGAGGAGGAGGAGCAGCAGCTCGCCTTCGCCTGCGTGAGCTTCGGTGTGGACGTCATCCATGAGAGGGCCAGAGTCGCTGAGAATTCCCATTGAGAGAGTTGCTGGAGGCGAAGAAAAGTCGATCCTTTATATTTGCCCAAATTATACTTTCATGGGATATATTTGAGATGTGTAAACAGGCCCAATGAACGTAAGTTTGAAGACGACGACTCCCTTCTATTTTTTTTTTTCTTTTTTGTATTTACAAGCGATTTACAATGTGTGGTAGACGTGTGGGGAGTTAATGTAGTTGTTTTACATATTAAGTTCCTCGAAATTGCTCAGACAGAGGCATGCAGAACTCTGTAAAAAAAATCTCTCTCTCTCTCTCTCTCTCTCTCTCTCTCTCTCTCTCTCTCTCTCTCTCTCTCTCTCTCTCTCTCTCTCTCTCTCTCTCTACCACAACGGTAACGTGACCTCCACCCTGACTCTCTACCACAGCTATAGCGTGAAGTATGACCTGACCCTCTACCACAACGGTAGCATAGAGTTTGACGCAACTCTGCCACAGCGACAGCATGAAAGACTACATGGGGCTCCTGCAGATCGAGGCTGCGCTCCTTACAGTAGCAGGGAATGTGAGGACTCCTTTGGAAGAAGAAGTTCATTGACGTGACTCTACTCCCGATGACACAGCCTAGCCAAAGGGTTACTTCCCACTCGCGGTGTAACCTCACGCAGGAGGAGTCCGGTAACACCTCCTCCAGAGCTGTCTAATGTAAACATCCCACATGAGATCACATACAACCCGGAGATTCGTCCCATCCAATTAGTCGACCACATTCTCTTCCACCCATTCCATCGTTGCACGTCATCACGCACGTCTTCCATTCCGTCTTTCTACTCTCTCTCTCTCTCTCTCTCTCTCTCTCTCTCTCTCTCTCTCTCTCTCTCTCTCTCTCTCTCTCTCTCTCAATGGGTCAGGGTTGAGGTCACCTGTGGCGTGCCGCAGGATGGGAATAACAGACCCAATACAGAACATAGAAAACGAGCGCCTGGTGGTAGTGAATGTTCAGATGTGGCTCCGCGAGTGTAAGACGTCCTCCCCCGTATAGGACAAATATAGATGTACTTAATCACACACGTAAGGATGGGCGAGAATGATTGGTGTTGGAATTAAAGACAGCCTAGGTACAGCGGAAGGATAAAGGTCCTTAATTTGTTTTACCATTGGAAAGAGAAGAGTAAGGGGTGACTTGATCACACGCTTTAAGTTTTATACCCGTTTGTTTACATCAATAGCGATCAGTTTTTCGAAAGATAGAACAAACAGAACAGCAGCAGAACAGAACAACAATGATGTAAATAAGGAAGAATCTTTTTAAAGGATCAAAGAAAATTTCTTTCGTAGGATAAGTTAAGTGAGAATGGAATAAACTAGTGAGGTTGTGAGTTTAGAAAGCATACAGGACTTTATATATGTTGGTCATATTGTTGTACATTGTGGCCCCAGGAGTTAAGAACTCCCTCTCCGTACAGTTCAAAGAGGTACTTTACACTTCGTCAAAGACAAAATGAGATTCAACTCAGAGAAAGCCATCATCTGCGTATACAAATTGTAGAATAATCTCTATGATATTCAAGCCAATATAAGAAAGAGAAAATCTGTCCTTTCCTTGACCAGTTCCACATCACTCGCTCGTACCTCTGGTTACCTTCACACAAACCAATGGTACATTGATAGCCATCCACGTATGTTGGTTGTGAGTTGCAGACCTTTAGAGAAAACGATGTTGTATCATCTCAAAGTCGACTAACCAGTTAGCCATCATCATTATGCACCTGGAGGCGTGTCTTTGACCAGCTGAATTCCAGGTAGAATCAAATCTACGCACCATCTATCTTCAGCCTGTAATTACTGTCTGTTTTAGGTGTTCGGTAATTTCATTCTTGGTAATTTTGGGTTTACTAAACACGTCTCCAGAAGACCGCTTTTTTTGTTTATTTTCCCCCTTGTAATTATCGGATTATTTTCACGTCTTGTATAACACGATGACCAATTATGTATGTTACGACCTTCACAACCATATTACAATCATAGGTTTTTCTTCATAGATGAATACCTGTAGAGGGGTTGAGGTGGGGTGGGGGGGGGGAAGGGAAAGGGGAAAAAAAAACCACTCCAGAACCACTCTATCCCATCCTGTCACATACACTCTCTCCTTCCCTCCATCTCTTGCACTCCTTCCATTATTCACTGTCTGGGCCCGGGCCGCTGATACGCAATATATCTTATTCATAGATCATTTTTCATCGTTGCAATTTGAAGGGATTGTGGCGGAGGGGGTGGGGGTAGGGGGGGAGCCACGCAACAAAGCAAAGACAACAAAAACAGAACACTGTCATAATGCAACGTCAGAGAGGACAGTTTGCTTAATGAATAGATAACGAACAATGGAATGAGATTTCGCCTCATTTTTGTATCGAGAGATAAACACAAAAGTAAAACATACAGAGAAAAAAAAAGAGAGTCATTATTAGAATATTTTCCCCCCCAAAAGAAAATAATTCTACACCATAAATCGGGAATGTTAGGAAATGAAAACCATTGGAACATTTAGATTTCAAAACTGTTCAAAAACTAAGTCGCCCTCGCTCACACTGGCTTAAACGACCATTAGTACCGAACAGTACTTGCTGTACCAGGAGACAGCCAGCCCTGGACCAGGAGACAGCCAGCCCTGGACCAGGAGACAGCCAGCCCTGTACCAGGAGACAGCCAGCCCTGGACCAGGAGATAGATAGCCCTGGACCGGGAGATAGATAGCCCTGGACCAGGAAATAGATAGCCCTGGACCAGGAGATAGATAGCCCTGGACCGGGAGATAGCCCTGGACCAGGAGATAGATAGCCTGGAAGACAATGGATTCTTACAATACATCTATCCATGCCCCTAGGAACAGACGCGTATCGAATATCATGATCCAAAACTGGTCATATATCAAACTTCGAACTCATATATATGATTAAAAGGAAGAGTTTTGGTTATGCCATAAAGCACAAAGTTGAGAAAAAATGGTTCAGTACACCCCAGCTGGTTCACACACCCCTGCTGGTTCGTGCACTCCAGCTGGTTCATACACCCCAGCGGGTTCATACATCCCTGCTGGTTCATACACTCTTGCTCGTTCATACACCCCTGCTGGTTTATATACCCCATCTGGTTCATACACCCTAGCTGGTTCATACATCCCTGCTGGTTCATACACTCCTGCTCGTTCATACACCCCAGCTGGTTAATACATCCCTGCTGGTTCATACACTCCTGCTCGTTCATACACCCCTGCTCGTTCATACACTCCAGCTGGTTCATGCACCCCTGCTGGTTTATACACCCCAGCTGGTTCATACACCCCAGCTGGTTCATACACCCCAGCTGGTTCATACACGTCTGCTTCCCCCTCATTATATGTAGCTAATGACGTAACATCACTGGACCGAAACGGAATTAATTACTGTCATTTGTAACAATCTTGAATTACTTAGTTATATTTCTTCATTATATTGTGTGTGTGTGTGTGTGTGTGTTGTGTGTGTGTGTGTGTGTAGTTAATACATTGTTTATTGATCATTCCATTTATCATATTTCAAATTAATCTTCCACACAGACAGAAGGACTGATGATAAAATGTCACAGAACGTAAACAAAGTGAAAAAAGAAATTGCCCCATTGCCTTTTGTTTACAACCTCAGAACGCACAGAAGTATGTTATTTATAGAAGTATGCCACATCATTTACAGAAGTATGCTGCATTATTTACAGAAGTATGCTGCATTATTTACAGAAGTATGCTACATCATTTACAGAAGTATGCTGCATTATTTACAGAAGTATGCTACATTATTTACAGAAGTATGCTGCATTATTTACAGAAGTATGCTACATTATTTACAGATGTATGCTACATTATTTACAGAAGTATGCTGCATTATTTACAGAAGTATGCTGCATTATTTACAGAAGTATGCTACATTATTTACAGAAGTATGCTGCATTATTTACAGAAGTATGCTACATTATTTACAGAAGTATGCTACATTATTTACAGAAGTATGCTACATTATTTACAGATGTATGCTACATTATTTACAGAAGTATGCTGCATTATTTACAGAAGTATGCTGCATTATTTACAGAAGTATGCTACATTATTTACAGAAGTATGCTGCATTATTTACAGAAGTATGCTACATTATTTACAGAAGTATGCTACATTATTTACAGAAGTATGCTACATTATTTACAGAAGTATGCTACATTATTTACAGAAGTATGCTACATCATTTACAGAAGTATGCTACATTATTTACAGAAGTATGCTGCATTATTTACAGAAGTATGCTGCATTATTTACAGAAGTATGCTGCATTATTTACAGAAGTTTGCTACATTATTTACAGAAGTATGCTGCATTATTTACAGAAGTATGCTGCATTATTTACAAAAGTATGCTGCATTATTTACAGTTCGGGTTTCATCTGTCTTGATATTTACGTTTGTGTGGTCTGTTCATTGTCAGTCTTCGTCCACACGGACCATCCTGATCAAACTTGACGGATATATTGATGTGGACTGCGTCCGGAAATCTATTGTTCCCTTCTGACGAAGAGTTGCCTACTGGGAATATGGCAAGAATAAGAGGACGAGGAGGAGGAGGAACCATCCCCCCTCTCTCTCTCTCTCTCTCTCTCTCTCTCTCTCTCTCTCTCTCTCTCTCTCTCTCTCTCTCTCTCTCCTCACAGCCGTTCCCTTGGTTATGGTCCGTTCACTGAGAGATCACCTGGTTCTGGTCCGTTCCGTGTGTAGACAACACATGGTTATGGTCCGTTCCCTGAGAGATCACCTGGTTCTGGTCCGTTCCGTGTGTAGACAACACATGGTTATGGTCCGTTCCCTACGAGGCACTTGGGTATGGTCCGTTCCCTGTGAGACGCTTGGGTATGGTTCGTTCCCTGAGAGACATTTTGATTCCGGTCCGCTGTTTTGAAGATCGCCGTGTGATACAAGATGTATCCACTCACAACAAAGCTGTTGTATTATGTGATACAAGATGTATCCACTCACAACAAAGCTATTGTATTACAACACTGATCTCTCCAGCCACTCCTAAATAGTACTATCAAAAACTACTTTTTTAAATGACCTTAAATTTAAGATTTTTGGGTGCAGATGAATCTTTGATTTTACGTTACCTAAATTTGTGAATTTTGGATGTAGATGTAAATTTTGTGTTACCTAAATTTAAGATTTTTGGCTGTAGATGAATTTTAAATTTTACGTTAACTAAATTTGGGAATTTTTGCTGTAGATGAATTTTAAATTTTGTTACCTAAATTTAGGATTTTTGGCTGTAGATGAATTTTAAATTTTACGTTACCTAAATTTAGGATTTTTGGCTGTAGATGAATTTTAAATTTTACGTTACCTGAAATTTTTGGATTTTTGAGCTGGAGATAAATTTTGAATTTTACGTTTTCGAAAATTTATGTTGATAATATATTGAGGCTTTCCATAGATCTATATGTGTATTAGTAGACAGATTATCCATGTCTAAAAGTACATATTTAGACAGTTTTGATAATCGGGAGACATATTTTTCTCCCCTATGAAAATAGATGGTGACTATAACAAACAGATGGTGACCTCTGTTATAGACAGATGGTCACCTATAGCAGAAACAGATGGTGACCTATATTGACCTATATTTGAGATAAATAGTAACCTATATGAGAAATTCCTCTCTAAAAGCACCAGAATTGAAAAAAAAAATATATGGAACGGGAATACCTTGCCATACTCGCGTATACAACGAAAGATAATGTATTCGTTAAAGGAAATCTAGTACAACCATATATATGAAATTAATTCAGTTTTCTTATATTACCAGGTGTATTCTTCCCCACTTAATTTCTTTCTCCATGTACTATTTGGTTCTTACTGTAAGTTCAAGTGCTCAAAAAACAATAAAATTATTTCATCAACACAGCCCATCCTGGGGTTTACGTGATGTTGTGATTTATATATCATATTAACTCTCTCTCTCTCTCTCTCTCTCTCTCTCTCTCTCTCTCTCTCTCTCTCTCTCTCTCTCTCTCTCTCTCTCCTATGTATATATAAGAAAAAGGGAAGGACCGTCTTTACAGTATTTATCAATGCGTAATTTATATTGAACTGTGGTGTATCATAAGAAATATTGGACCGCCTTGGAGTTTATGTACTATAGTGATCGATATAGGAGGGTATGTAATGTAGTAAACTATATAGGAGTTTATGTAATATAGTGATTTATATAAATGTGTTTTTTTTATATAAT
>NC_092263.1:14503747-14556247 GCF_036320965.1 Panulirus ornatus | reverse complement strand
CACCACCTTAGTATACACCCTACACACACAACAGACACTCACACACCCACACTCACACACACACACTCACGCTCCTCCTTCCTCATAACCAATCACTGGATTATATGAGGGTGGGAAGGAGGGAGGGAGGGAAGGAGATGTGTACTCCCTCCCTCTCTTTATTCTATGTTTTTTCTTTTTTTTTTTTACCTGTTCCTTCGGTGGGAGAGGAGTTGTGGCAGCGGGCTGGCCGTGGCGGAGAAGAGAGGAATTAAACTTATCCACACTGGACACACTAAGTCTGGTACAATACACCAGGTTAACACCACCACCACCACCACCCACCCCACTCGCCCCACTCGCCCCACTCACTTGGCAATGGGCCTGCTTAAGGATTCTTTTAAAGGCGAGGGGTTCGCGCGTCCCTAACCCTACGCTGCTGCGTCCACCACACACCAGAGCATGAGCAGAACTGGGGGCTTGCCTGCCACCTCCGGGGCCCCCACACCAGCAGAGGTCGCGCCGAGAGAGAGAGAGAGAGAGAGAGAGAGAAGAGAGAGAGAGAGAGGGAGGGAGGGTGAGAGAGAGAGAGAGAGAGAGAGAGAGAGAGAGAGAGAGAGAGAGAGAGACCGCAGGGATAGAGAAAGACAGGAGGTAACGGTGAGAGAAAGAGGTAGTGAGGGAGTGTGTATGTGTGTGTATGTAGGGAAAGAGAGGGAGAGGTGTAAGGAGAGAGAGAGAGAGAGAGAGAGAGAGAGAGAGAGAGAGAGAGAGAGAGAGAGAGAGAGAGCTGAAGACATAACGAGGACGTCCAAATTTTTTAGAGACAGACGAACAGGAGGAGGAGGAGGGGGAGGAAAGAGGAGGAGGAGGGAGGGAGGGAGAGGGAGGAGGGGGGGTAATCGCAGTGAGAGCTGGTAGGGGGGGTGGGGGGTGTGTGAAGAGGGGTGGAGGGTTAGGAGAGAAGAGACAATAGAGAGACGCCTGGGAGAGAGATAAGGAGATCAGTATGACGTGAGAGACAACCAGAGTGGCAATGGAAGGGGAGATGAATAAGTCGTGAGAAAGAGATAGAGAGAGAAAGAAGAAGCAGATAGAAGACATATAAAGTAGGTGAGAGGCAGATATAGTAAAGAGAGAGAGAGAGAGAGAGAGAGAGAGAGAGAGAGAGCCTCGCTCGAGTACTTGGCACACACACACACACACACACACAAGCACATCTACAGACTGTGGGCCCCAGTTAAGCCTATTTGGACTGGGAATTTTTGAGAGAGCGGATGAAAGTGGCGCTCAAGCAATAGATAAGGGAATATCACCAGAATATGGGGAAGACCTTAAGGGCGAGCTGAGTGCGAGAGGAGGGCTGAGGGAGGGATGGAGGTATGGAGAAAGTGTGGAGGTGTTGGAGGAACTTGAGAACAGTTTTGGATGTTGGAGGAACTTGAGAACAATTTGAAGGTGTTGGAGGAATGGCTTGAGAGCAGGATGGAGATGTTGGAGGGAATGGACAACAACAGTTTGGAGGTGTTGGAGGAATGTCTTGAGAGCAGGTTGGAGATGTTGGAGGGACTAGAGAACAGTTTGGAGGTGGTGGTGGTGGTGATGGAGGAACTGGAGGATAGTTTAGGGATGATGTAAGACTTGAGAACAGATAGACATGGAAACTATTGACCGAAGAGTTAATGAGAGACTGTGAGCAAGTTCTATAGGAAGAGCGAACATGGTGGCGATTGCAGAAGAAGAAGAAGGAGGAGGAGGAGAAGAAGGAGAAGAAGGAGGAGGAGGAGGAGGAGAATGAGAGAGAGAGAGAGAGAGACAGAGAGAGAGAGAGAGAGAGAGAGAGAGAGAGAGAGATGAATACCTACGACCCCAACATCAACAGAAGAAAACAGACAAAGAAATTGCACGTAGAATGGTGTGGATAGAGAGAGACACACACACACACAGGCACAGGAACACAGACACGAGACAAAGAGGAGGGAGAGAGAGAGAGAGAGAGAGAGAGAGAGAGAGAGAGAGAGAGAGAGAGAGAGAGAGAGAGGGAAAAGAAGGCATCCATCGATTTGTCTGCTGGACAGTTTCCCATGACAATGGTCAGGGTGGACCAGCAAGGCGAATACATGACCAACACTCACTTCGCCTTTTGTTGTTGACCTCTGACCTCTCGGGGCGATCTGTGAACTCAAAGGGATGACCTTTGACTTCTGTACGTGACCAGTGACTCACGTGAGATTTGATACGTGGTGGTCAGTGACCTCCTAAGGGGAAAGAAGGTTTTACCCTGAGTTGACCTTTGACCTTCCGTTGTGATTTCTGTTAATGATAGTAATACAATGATGATAAGATGATAATGATGATAATGATAATGACCAAAATAATGATGATTATGATAACGATAATAATGATAATGATAATAATGATAATAATAGTAATGATAATAATGATATTGATAATAATGATAATGATGATAATAATAATAATAATAAAGGTAATAATAATAATAATAATTATAATAATAATGATAATAATGATGAATCTTTACAGTAATAATGGTGGTGTTTGTCTGTCTGTCTCTCTGTCTGTCTCTTTATCTTATCTGTCTGTGGAAACAGTTGACCTTTGACCTTATCCTTATTAGTCAGTTCAAAAGATCAATAGTACAGAGGTTGCAATGATGATGAACTTAACGTTCAAGATCAGGGTGTAGTTAGAGTGTAGTTATGATAACCCTTGCGGTGAAGATAAGGGTGTAGGGGTAGCTTGATCAAGATCAGGGTGTAGTGAAGATAAGTGTGTAGGGGTAGCTTAATGAAGATCATGGTGTAGTGAAGATAAAGAAACAGCGTATTAACTCCAGTAAAGCCTTGGCTTGGTTGATGGTGACGTGTTTGGGGTCTGGTCTGTCCAGCTCTGATGGCTAATGTGGCTGTTCTGAAAAGGGGTGATTGTAATGGGGGTTTAACTGTTGTTAACATTCACACTAATGGTTATCTTCGATCGAGCAGGTCCATTCCTCAAGTCGCCATTCAAAAGGATGAGAAAAGGAACACAAGAGGAGGTCCATGTCTGTGGTATAGGGGACGTCTCTCTGCCTCTCTCTCTCTCTCTCTCTCTCTCTCTCTCTCTCTCTCTCTCTCTCTCTCTCTCTCTCTCTCTCTCTCTCTCTCTCCTTTTTTCTCCACTTATCTCCTTCACTTCCTTCGAACCTCCACTAGTATGATGTGACCCAACAGGTAAACACCAGATTGGACTGAGTGTTGACACCTTGAGCTGGCATTTGGTCGTGAAAATGACTTACGATTATTAAGACTAATAAACTGGAGGATCTTTGGTGTGACTTACAATTATTAAGACTAATAAACTGGAGGATCTTTGGTGTGGTTCCTCGTTCTGGTGTTCAGTCGTAACCTCTGTTCGTTCCTCACGTTCCACTGACAAAGTTTGACCCATTTATGAACGCTGAGTTAGGCTAGCCTCTGTTGTGGAGCCCCGTCGCAGTGGTAACTTTTGACCTTCGTGGCATCTAATAGCAGCAGTGACCTCTCCAATTGAGTAACGACCTTTGACCTTAAAGTGTTAAGCTGTTCATGACCTTTCAAGAAACCACGCGGTGGTTGAGTTTGGCCACTCTCTCTCTCTCTCTCTCTCTCTCTCTCTCTCTCTCTCTCTCTCTCTCTCTCTCTCTCTCTCTCTCTCTCTTTTGGTGACCTCTGACACTGACATCAGAAAACCTTGACTTTGGTGTTGATGGCAGAGGAGGAACCATATCATCTTGCCCTCTGTTCCGACCTCATCCTTGTCCTCACTCCTCCCCAACACAGCGCTGACTTCCACAGCTCCTCCCACACATATCTATACACACACACTTACAGCACCTGTGAGACAAGCCCAAAAATATTCCATACCCTTGTGGCTAATGCTACCACACTTTTCTTTAGATATGTCGATTGTATCTTTGGCAATATTCTTATCGTCAATCATTTATACAGAATTATCTTCACATAATCAAAGTACTCGTGAATACATACAAGTGATAGTGTTTATATATATATATATATATATATATATATATATATATATATATATATATATATATATATATATATATATATATATATATATTCCTATGAGTCCACGGGGAAAATGAAACACGAAAAGTTCCCAAGTGCACTTTCGTGTAATAATCACATCATCAGGGGAGACACAAGAGAAAAATATAACAGTCAGTTGATATACATCGAAGAGACGAAGCTAGGACGCCATTTGGTAAACATGTGAACATTATATATATATATATATATATATATATATATATATATATATATATAGTCAGACGGTAGAGAAGTTTTGATAAAGATATCATCACAATTTTCGTGTTTCTGTGTTTTACACACACACTCTGTGACCACATATAAGGAAGTAAATGTTTTCGTCCACAAGAACTCTCAAACATTGTAAAACATTATTGGAATGGCCGTTGCATCACTGGGCACGGGAAATGAAGTTAAAGTCTTCATAAAATCCCATTTCCATGCTTGCTTGGCGTGCTCATGCCCTCTACGGTTGCTAAGATGAACTGGTGATGACTGTTGTCTATGTAAATCAAAATCTGTAAAGAAATATGGTAGTTCATAATGGCTCGGGGCAGGATTAATGTGAGTTTCATCTCGCACATTTTCCTGTCATTGCTACCGTCTTCAATGGACAGATCTCTGTCTCAAGGTTATATGACAGATTACCGAACCATAGCAACATTATGTCTTTCTTTAAATACCTTTTCTGCCCCATTTTGTAACGTTTCCTAAAAAGAATTGAAAGAGAGAATAGGAACACATTGACTGAAGACATCACTACTGAAAACGGACTTTGGGTGACTTGCTGGGAAATCAAAAATAGGTTCTTGCGAATTGGACAAGTTCTCTCCTCCTGTCCTGTCCACCCTTTTTCTGTCCACATGTAAACAGCCCCTTTTCTATCTCCACTTGTAAACAGCCCCTTTTCTGTCTCCACTTGTAAACAGCCCCTTTTCTGTCCCCACATGTAAACAGCCCCTTTTCTGATCTCATGTACACATCCCCTTTATCATCCCCACATGTAAACAGCCCCTTTTCTGCCCCACATGTAAACAGCCCCTTAACTATCCCCACATGTAAATAGCCTCTTTTCTGCCCCACATGTAAACAACCCCTTAATTATCCCCACATGTAAACAGCCCCTTTTCTGCCCCACATGTAAACAGCCCCTCTACTATCCCCACATGTAAAAAGTATGTTTTTGTCTACCTTTTTTAAATCAATGTATCAAGACAGATCCAGGTTCAGCATATTTTGGAAGTTACACAATGATTCGTACTAGCTGCGTAGTGTTTTCGAAGCTGTGTCGTTAAAACCCTGAAGAAAATGGGACTCTGTTCTCTCTCCGTTCTCCTTCTTGGGCATTTCCCCTCCTCCATGTTAAGGTGACCCTTGAGCACGACTATACGACCCTTAAGCACGACTATACGGCTCTTGAGCACGACTATACGGCCCTTGAGCACGACGGTATGACCCTAGAGCACGACGGTACGACACTAGAGCACAACGGTATGACACTAGAGCACGACGGTACGACCCTAGAGCACAACGGTACGACCATAGAGCACGACGATACGACCCTGGAGCACGACGGTACGACCCTAGAGCACGACGGTACGACCCTAGAGCACGACGGTACGACCATAGAGCACGACGGTACGACCCTAGAGCACGACGGTACGACCCTAGAGCACGACGGTACGACCATAGAGCACGACGGTACGACCCTAGAGCACAACGATACGACACTAGAGCACAACGGTATGACCCTAGAGCACGACGGTATGACCCTAGAGCACGACGGTACGACACTAGAGCACGACGGTACGACCCTAGAGCACGACGGTACGACCACTAAGGTATTTATGACCTGGATATTTTGTAACCTAACCCATCATGGTTCACCTCGATAGCCATTTCATCCTACCGAAGGATCGTACCGTCAATGGTCAAGGGTCGTACCACCGTCAATGGTCGAGGGTCGTACCACCGTCAGTGGTGCCAAGGGTCATTCCCTCGTCCTTAAGGAGTTGATCAGAGCGCAAGCCAAGATATTCACATACGTCAGCCATTTTACTTGCTCTCGTGAGGGAGAGAAAAATAAAAATAAAAAGGAGAAAAACACAGACCCTCGTCTTGACTTTATCTGAACCACGACCTCCTCCCTCTCTGCCAACGACCATATCTTGGCAGGAAGGAATCAGCCAGTATTTCTTATCCTAGGATTAACAACCGTAACCAAAAACACGATGGAACAATATTCTTTTTTTCCCCCTAGGACGAAGGAAGTCATTAGTCATTCGATAGATAGGATGGAACATGGCCAAGTTAGTGTTTTCCCTCCATGATGAATATAGATATAGGAATACAGATCTGTTGACTGTGTTCTATATAACATCTGATATCTTATATTCCCTTTTAGCAAATATCGTTTGATTAGATCCCATTTCCTCCAAATATCATGTGATTGCATCCTATTACCTCCAAATATCATATGATTAGATCCTATTATCTCCAAATATCATATGATTAGATCCTATTATCTCCAAATATCATATGATTAGATTCTATTATCACCAAATATCATATGATTAGATCCCATTATCTCCAGATATCATATGATTAGATCCTATTATCTCCAAATATCATATGATTAGATCCTATTATTTCCAAATATCATATGATTAGATCCCATTATCTCCAGATATCATATGATTAGATCCTATTATCTCCAAATATCATATGATTAGATCCTATTATTTCCAAATATCATATGATTAGATCCCATTATCTCCACATATCATATGATTCGATCCTATTATCTCCAAATATCATATGATTCGATCCTATTATCTCCACATATCATATGATTAGATCCTATTATCTCCAAATATCATATGATTCGATCCTATTATCTCCACATATCATATGATTAGATCCTATTATCTCCACATATCATATGATTCGATCCTATTACCACCTTCAGTATAAATTCCATGAGTTTATACTGATGTGGCGATCAGCAAACCCATGCTGTCGGGTTTGGTTCATTCCATTGTTGGTGCAGATGAGTTCACAAACTTGCTCTGGGTCGCCGAGGGAACTTTTCTCGAGGTGTTGAAGACCCTGTATTTACCACCCTTGGTAGACCAGCTTGGCCCACTCACAAAGGGCCTTTGTGGGTTCGATACCCCGCTAAGGGGGGGAATTGACTTTCCTCAATCCTCTATCGATAGATTTGTCGTCATTAGGACGCACTACGCCTCACAGAAGGGTTATGATCTAACGAGCGGTAATTCTTGTATGGTGATTTTAGCCAAATTTGTGAATTACCCAAACAACCCATTGGTTTACGCAAGAAGGCCTCGAACACGCCTCCCGCCTGCCAGAAGTACTTACGCACGGTGGAGCCCGTCCTCACACTCATGAGTAATGCATGAGTTGACCGATGAGTTACCCAGCCTGACCTGACCCTTCCCTTCCTGTGGGTGACCTTGATTACCCCTGGTCAGGAAGTCAGAAGCCCAAACACCTGGGAACATGCATTTACAGCTATGTAAACATGCATTTACAGCTATGTAAACATGCATTTACAGTTATGTAAACATGCATTTACATTTATGTAAACATGCATTTACAGTTATGTAAACATGCATTTACAGTTACGTAAACATGCATTTACAGTTATGTAAACATGCATTTACAGTTATGTAAACATGCATTTACAGTTACGTAAACATGCATTTACAGTTATGTAAACATGCATTTACAGTTATGTAAACATGCATTTACAGTTGTGTAAGCGTCTGCAGCTCGTAAACATCTCCCTCCTTGTCAATATACTCGAACTGGTAACTTGTATTTCCATTCTTCCACCTTGATCCCTATTTGACCCTTTCCCTTTAGCCTCCTTACCTTTCCCTTTAGCCTCCTTACCTTTCCCTTTAGCCCCTTACCTTTCCCTTTTATCCCTTACGCTTCCCTTTAGTCCCTTACGCTTCCCTTAAGCCCCTACCTTTCCCTTTAGCCCCTTACCTTTCCCTTTAGCCCCTTACCTTTCCCTTTAGCCCCTTACGCTTCCCTTTAACTTCTGTTACTCTTTCCCTTAAAGGCTGTTTATGCTCCCCTTCTACCGCTCTACCATCTCCCCCTTTCTTCTCCTCTCCCCACCCTATCAGCTAGATCGTTTCTGAGAAGGACCAGCCATGCCTACAGACCTTTGTCTCGTTGAGGTATGTGTGTGTGTGTGTGTGTCTGTGTGTCTGTGTGTGTGTGTCTGTGTGTCTGTCTGTGTGTGTGTGTGTGTGTGTTGATGATGATGATTACGACGACGAGGAAGAGGAGGAGGAGGAGGAAGTGTGGGAGGAGGGTGGTTCTCTCACACCGCTATTGATGCTGGGGAACTGGTGCAGGACGTCCGTCTGGTGTGTGTGGTGTAGTGGGTTCTTGTTGGAGAAGTTGGTGGGGTATAGTGGGTTCTTGTTGGAGAAGGTGGTGGGGAATAGTGGGTTCTTGTTGGAGAAGGTGGTGGGGAATAGTGGGTTCTTGTTGGAGAAGGTGGTGGGGAATAGTGGGTTCTTGTTGGAGAAGGTGGTGGGGAATAGTGGGTTCTTGCTGGAGAAGGTGGTGGGGAATAGTGGGTATTTGAAGGTCTTGTTGGTGAGGCGTGGGGTGTTGTAGGTCTTGTTGGAGAGGAGTGGGGGTATTGTGAAGCCATTGTTGATGTAAACACTGGTGGAGTCATCTCCCCCCACCTCTACCTCCTAACTTCACCATTTGAAACACCTCAGACTGTCCATTACCTGTCTCTCCAGCCAATCAGACCGTTCCATCAGTCCCCAGCCAATCACACCGTTTCCTCAGTCGTCACAGCCAATCAGACCGTTCCGTCAGTCCTCAGAGCCAATCAGACCGTTCCGTCAGTCCTCCCAGCCAATCAGACAGCAACAGCTCTCCCAGTAGCCAGTCAGACATCCCCAATTTCTAACTATTGCAATCCCTGATTTCCCCCCCTATTTATCTCCATTCCATCCCTTATTCTTACTCTCCCTCCCTCTCCCTCCCTCTCCCCACCCTCTCCCTCCATCTCCCCACCCTCTCCCTCCCTCTCCCTCCCTCTCCCTCCCTCTCCCCACCCTCTCCCCACCCTCTCCCTCCCTCTCCCTCCATCTCCCCACTCTCTCCCTCCATCTCCCCACCCTCTCCCTCCCTCTCCCCACCCTCTCTCACTCCACTCTCCTCCAACGCTCCCTCCTTCCTTTGGGAACGCCCAAGTGGTGCTCCACATCTGTGACAGTGGAATGCCACTCTTAGACAGAGCCACCTGATGTATGGGAAGCAAGCCTTGAGAGAGAGAGAGAGAGAGAGAGAGAGAGAGAGAGAGAGAGAGAGAGAGAGAGAGAGACAGACAGACAGACAGACAGACAGAGAGCCCTCTCTGTATACCCATGTGTGGATCATGAATGTGTGTGTTGGTTTGCGTCTGGGGTTTTCTTTTCAAATTTCTTTTTTTACTCTCTGTTTCCATGTCAGTAGAACTGTTTCTATCTGGCCTTTGTTAACTGCGATACGTATTGCCCAGGTACTATTCAAGGTAAACAAAAACAAGGATGTAGAAAACCTAGAATATATGTATATATATATATATATATATATATATATATATATATATATATATATATATATATATATATATATATGTGTGTGTGTGTGTGTGTGTGTGTGTGTGTGTGTATGTGTGTGTAAGTCCTTGATGGAAGAGGATATGAACATTATAATTATATGTTCTTTCTTCCTAATTGCCTCATCTATCAGTTGTCTAAACCAGGTCGTCACTCCACCCCCCCCTTCCTCCCTCCATTTTTAACCCCATCTCCCCATTTGAGCCATACCCCCCATTAGCCAAGTCCCTTGCCCCATTAGTCCGCCCAGTTGCTTTCATTAGCCCATCCCCTATGCACGACCCCCCTCCATTTATCCTTCCCTACCCTCCAGCTTTGCCCCTGTGTGTGTGTGTGTGTGTGTGTGTGTGTATGTGTGTGTGTGTGTGTGTGTGTGTGTGTGTATGTGTGTGTGTGTGTGTGTGTGTGTGTGTGTGTGTGTGTGTCGGTGTATGTGTGTGTGTGTGTTTCCTTTCCCTCCAGCTGGCCATTAACACCATCTGTTCCGCCTGGGTACATGAAAAAAAACAGCTGTGATTTAGGACTGGGGGTCAAATTTTACCCGTGTGGCCTCCTAGATAGAAAGTGACCATCATAAGGTCGTGTTCCGTGTACATTGTACATATCCGTCAGATCGTAAGAAAATCAGCTTTCAGGACGTGTCTCACGTTTTCTTTTCAACTTCGTTTCAAAGTTGATGTCAGTGGCAGGTTTTGACGTTTTCTGAACTTGGTTTAAAACTTGATATCAATGGCAGGTTTGACGTTTTCTTCTGAACTTAGTTTAGAATTCATTGTCAGTGCATGTTTTCTGAACTTAGTTTAAAACTTAATGTCAGTGGCAGGTTTTGACGTTTTCTGAACTTAGTTTAAAACTTAGTATCAATGGCAGGTTTGACGTTTTCTTTTGAACTTTGTTAAAAACTTAATGTCAGTGGCAGGTTTTGACGTTTTCTGAACTTAGTTTTCTTTTTGACCCCATCAGGAGGGAGGGAGGGGAAACTTAAAGAAAACACGTGTTTCTGTGTTTGGTCTACATCTTCTTTAATATTATCTTCGGAGACGAAAACTGATGACGGAGGTTAGATATGCCTGAAACCAATTACCGTTGCATCATTTGCATATCTGTTTGATTGTGTTTTTTGTTTGTTTTTTCCATGTTCCAGTGTCCATACTTGAAATGTCTTTTAAAGTTTCGATACACACAGGATATGAGTCTCCCCTGATTGGCCAGAGCACTGGGTCTTATGGAGGATGACGCATGGAGAGGCTATGATAAGTCATTAATTAGTATGTGTGTGAGAGAGTTCCACTGGTGGGACTTATGCTCCATCGTGAAGCGAAAAGTTTAATTAGAACTTACCGCTCCGTAATTACTCTTTGACCACATACAAGACTAATTAAATTGGCATTTCCTAGCAGGTGTGAGGTATCGGGGGAACGGTCCAGAATAGCGTGTTCTGTGGACTCTTAAAAATTTTTTTGGTCCACTTTATGTAGAAAAGTTGAACGCGACCCTTCTCATCATTATCGAAATCTAAAAGACTTTTATAATTTGTCTTGTTTCCTTAATATTGATTGGAATATTGTAGCTCTTTTTGTATATCCCAGAAAAAAATACGTTAGGGACTTTGTGATATATATATATATATATATATATATATATATATATATATATATATATATATATATATATATGGTAGGAGGAAATTGGTTTTATACCTTATACTGTTTAAGCATAGAGGCATTTTTCTTATATTTTCCTCTACAGCCCAAAAACATACTCGTCTGTGTCACGTATTATAGGAAGAAAATTACCTATTTTCTCCCCTACGCTATACATGTATAGTGACTATTTTACATTGCATCATAGGGACAATGTCGCTTCCTCAATTACACTCGTATACCACTGGTGCAATTTGGTCATTTTCCCTTCCACCAGTCTACAGTTTAGTGATAAAAGACTACAGTGGCTCTGGGAAGATATCGTTCGTAATGATATATATATATATATATATATATATATATATATATATATTTTTTTTTTCAAACTATTCGCCATTTCCCGCATTAGCGAGGTAGCGTTAAGAACAGAGGACTGGGCCATTGAGGGAATATCCTCACCTGGCCCCCTTCTCTGTTCCTTCTTTTGGAAAATTAAAAAAAATTGAGAGGGGAGGATTTCCAGCCCCCCGCTCCCTCCCCTTTTAGTCGCCTTCTACGACACGCAGGGAATACGTGGGAAGTATTCTTTCTCCCCTATCCCCAGGGATATATATATATATATATATATATATATATATATATATATATATATATATGTGTGATACAAATGATAATGATTTCTTGCACAACCCTTGAGTACGACGGTTCGACCCTTGGAATAATAGTCTGACTCTCGACTTGACGGCTAAGGGTCAGGTCAAAGGTCACGCCCTCATATCTAAGGGGTTGCTGAAAGGGTTAAGAAAAAAGAAGACCTCTTGTACTTTAAAAAAAAAAGGAAAAAAAAATGTGCGCGACGTTTTCTAAGAGGGTCGCACCCCCAATAATGAGAAATTTTGGAAAAAGTAAAAAACGGGTGATTTTTTTTCTTGGGGGAGGGGGGGAGAAGGAAGGGGGGGGGGGGGAGTGATGCTGGGTTAGCAGACAACAGGGATGATGGGGGGGGGGGGAGAAGTGCGTGGTTAGAGTGTGTGTTGGGGGGCTCCAGTAGCTGAGGGAGAGGGGAGGAGAAGTGCGTGGTTAGAGTGTGTGTTAGGGGGCGCTCCAGTGGCTGAGGGGGAAGGGAGGAAGAGTGCGTGGTTAGAGTGTGTTGGGGGGCTCCAGTAGCTGAGGTGGAGAGGGAGAGGAAGAGTGCGTGGTTAGAGTGTGTGTTGGGGGGCTCTAGTGGCTGAGGGAGAGGGAGAGGAAGAGTGCATGGTTAGAGTGTGTGATGGGGGGCTCTAGTGGCTGAGGTGGAGAGGGAGAGGAAGAGTGCGTGGTTAGAGTGTGTGTTGGGGGGCTCCAGTGGCTGAGGGGGAGGTAGGGGAAGAGTGCGTGGTTAGAGTGTGTGTTGGGGGTCTCTAGTGGCTGAGGGAGAGGGGAGGAAGAGTGCGTGGTTAGAGTGTGTGATGGGGGGCTCTAGTGGCTGAGGTGGAGAGGGAGAGGAAGAGTGCGTGGTTAGAGTGTGTGTTGGGGGGCTCCAGTGGCTGAGGTGGAGAGGGAGGAAGAGTGTGTGGTTAGAGTGTGTGTTGGGGGTCTCTAGTGGCTGAGGTGGAGAGGGAGAGGAAGAGTGCGTGGTTAGAGTGTGTGTTGGGGGGCTCCAGTGGCTGAGGTGGAGAGGGAGAGGAAGAGTGCGTGGTTAGAGTGTGTGTTAGGGGGCGCTCCAGTGGCTGAGGGGGAGGGAGGGGAAAATTGCGTGGTTAGAGTGTGTGTTGGGGGTCTCCAGTGGCTGAGGTGGAGAGGGAGGAAGAGTGTGTGGTTAGAGTGTGTGTTGGGGGTCTCTAGTGGCTGAGGTGGAGAGGGAGAGGAAGAGTGCGTGGTTAGAGTGTGTGTTGGGGGGCTCCAGTGGCTGAGGTGGAGAGGGAGAGGAAGAGTGCGTGGTTAGAGTGTGTGTTGGGGGGCTCCAGTGGCTGAGGTGGAGAGGGAGAGGAAGAGTGCGTGGTTAGAGTGTGTGTTGGGGGGCTCCAGTGGCTGAGGGAGAGGAAGAGTGCGTGGTTAGAGTGTGTGTTGGGGGGCTCCAGTGGCTGAGGGCTTTCTCTAACGATTCATGAAAGCCAACCCTAATCACTAAGCCAAATTCTGACATCATGCTAAAATCAAGATTATATTATCGAAATTATCGGACGTTATCTGTGACGCACTTAGAGTAGCGATGATTACCGGACTTTAATTAACGTAAGTCCTTTTGACGATGTTAATGTTGGATGATATTATCATCATCCAACCAGCAGTGTCCTCACCCCACGTCTAGACCATCATGTCCACACCTACGTGTGAAAATCGTCCTTATCTATACCTGGAATACGTCTTCACCTGCAGTGGAACAACGTCCTAACCCACGCCACCTTTATCCTCTGAGCATTTCACCTCATATGAGCAATGCCTTCACTTATATTACAGTTCTGTAGCACTCACACAGTCAGTCTTCATTAACGCTTTAATTAGTAATGTACCGTGTGACCCATCATTACCTTGAGGTGTTTTTAAGTAAGGTAATTAAGGAGTTCTATTTGAAAATATTTTGGTAATTCAGTCAAGAAGAATGGATGAAAAAAAAAACGTACCTGTGAAATGCCATCAAAATTTTTTTTCTTTTCTTTAACTATAATGATCGTGAGCATTGATCATTGATCAAATCTTTCTATTGATTAAGTTTAATTAACCATTTACCTTTTCCATGTGTCAAATTGGACTCTTGGCACATTTAGAAACATGTGTGTACGAGAAATTATAAGTGAGAGAGGGAGAGAGGTAGGTTTGCTAGACAGAAAAAAAATGAACCAAAGATTCGTCATTAAGACTCCAGTTAACCTTGTCTTCGTCTGGTTTGCTTAAAAGTCAAAAGTCACAGAAGAAATTTATTGTCGTCTAAGATAAAGAAAATAATGTCTCCAGAGTTTTCAAACTCGCTGTTAAGAGAGAGAGAGAGAGAGAGACTAGACGAGTGAGGAGTGATACAAAACTCGCATCTTTATGGCTCTGATTCTCTCTCTCTCTCTCTCTCTCTCTCTCTCTCTCTCTCTCTCTCTCTCTCTCTCTCTCTCTCTCTCTCTCTCTCTCTCTCTCTCTCCAGGCTACACACACACACACACACGTCTGCGCCCAGGTCACACACTTCACTATCCCCGGGTCACACGTTACTGCTCCCGGGTCACAGACCTCACTGTCCCCAGATTACCCGCGTCATTATACTCAGGTCACAAGTGTCACTGTTCCCAGGTCACACACATCTCTATCCCCAGGTCACATAGGTCACTCTTAAGAACAAACGGGAGCCACTGTTTCCCCCAGGACACCCGCTCTGTTAATGCCAGAGAACCATAGTGTCACTCAACCCTCCATCATAACACGGGTGAAGGACCTCTGAGAGCTTCCAGGACACATCGCCTCCAACCTGCCCTGGTAGCTCCGTGTGTCCGTGCCCTGGAGTGAACCTTCCCTTTGCGTTTATTTTCGTTTGGTCAGACGTCAAGACGATTGGACGAGTTACCAACCACTGGAGATTTTCCCTTAATATCTCCTCCCCTTGTCTCAAGTTTGACAATAGACGAGATGTTTTCCCTGGGAAAGGGACAATTTTCTAGATTAATCATCATTTGGCTGGGCTTTCGAGTGATTGCATTCTCTTCCAGGAAGAATCAATTTGAGGAATCGCTTTCCAGAAGTAGCGTTTCCAGCAACGGCCTTTCGGATTTGGGGGGGAGGGCGTCTTTGGGAAGGTGTTATTAGAAATGTATTCCAGTGCAGCTTTCCAGAGATGGCTCCTGATGGCCTCCTGCTAGACCTCTGGAGGCGTATCCTCAATGTGTCGTCTTCTGGTGCCCAATATCCAGTCCTTCCAGAATCGATCATATTCCAGATGAATGGATTCTCTTGACAGGCCTATGTTTTTATGACACATTCCAGGAAGACTTTATTATAGTTTGTATTGCATAAAGGCTTCCTTTTTTCTCTTCTGGAAGGAGGCTACTTCCAGACTCTATATTTTATGTGAAGTCTTTTCTTTTTCTTTTTTTTTTTTGGAACATAAGCTGAGGAGTCTTTATGAGCCAGTCTTTTCTCTTGAAGGGAGTCTTTCCTACGTAAGGATCTTTCCACAACTTTCCTTTCATCCTGATTTCCCTCTGAGTTCCTTTCAGCGTCTTCTCATCCAAAGGATACATTCTGAAACAGTCTGTCTCCCGGGGGCCTTTCCAAGGCATCTTCTATCGCCAGTTTTCCTCACGATTTCCATTTCCAGCGATGTTTCCTCGCGGAGACTTTTGAGGTGTTGCCCCTGAATATGTTCCAATAGGCTTTCCCCCGCTGCTCATGTCCCACTTTTTTGTTTTCCATGTGGGTTTTGCCCCAGAAACCTGCAACGCAAATGAAATGAAGATATATGTGGAGAGGAGAAACCTCCATATATGTATATATATATATATATATATATATATATATATATATATATATATATATATATATATACTACTTCTGTGTTCATGTGTTTGCTTATCTATGTAACGAATAAACACACTTAGCAATAAGTGTTTGGGCCAACTAGCGCGAGATACGCGCACTCGTCCATTACTTAAACTGACGCAGTATGGACGACATGGTCTGGCGCAGTATGTACGACGGTACGACCCTTGAGCACGACGGTACGACCCTTGAGTACGACGGTACGACCCTTGAGTACGACGGTACGACCCTTGAGTACGACGGTACGACTCTTGAGTACGATGGTACGACCCTTGAGTACGACGGTACGAGCCCTAAGTACGACGATACGACACTTGAGCACGACGGTACGACCTTTGAGCACGACGGTATAGTCCTTGAGCTTATCCAGGAAAGAGAAGAGAGAGAGAGAGAGAGAGAGAGAGAGAGAGAGAGAGAGAGAGAGAGAGAGAGAGAGAGAGTGTAGGAGCACTGAGAAGTAGTAGTAGTAGTAGTAGTAGTAGTAGTGCCACAGACAGACCACCAAAACTCGACAGAACGCCCCCTCACTTAATAGCACAGATTTAAAAATCGAAAATAACAAAAAAATTGAGCAGAGAATAATATTAACTTCATCAATAACATCAATCCTCAACTCACTCCATCATTTCACACAACCTTCACGGAATAAATAAATTCAAAAAAAACCCATAATCTCAATACAATATTGTATAAAATCGCAACTATACACCAAAAAAAAACGTCCAATAATTCTTATGCAGTGAAAGCCTTTCATGTACCATAATTCATACCGGAGATATGTTTACGCAATATTGAAATAGAAGACACGAAGTAGAATGAATAGATAAAAGATATAGATATAGAATTAGCTGTAAAAACACGGCCACTGCTGCAAAAATGTAAAACATGAGAGAGGCAACAGCTGTGCAGGACACGTGTCAAAGTGGGGGCAACAAAGTGGAATGTATCCACCCTGGCCACAGCGGTCTGTTATGACGGTTAGCCCAGACCTCCACCATGCTAACCTCAACCATCCATCCCCTCCCTCACCAGGGCAGGGTCTCCCTTCGTTTCCCCAGTGCTTTGATGGTGATGGTGTGATGGTGGTGGTGGTGATGGTGTGATGGTGGTGTGATGATGGTGTGATGGTGGTGATGGTGGTGGTGATGGTGTGATGGTGGTGTGATGGTGTGATGGTGGTGATGGTGTGATGGTGGTGTGATGATGGTGTGATGGTGGTGATGGTGGTGGTGATGGTGGTGATGGTGGTGATGGTGTGGTGGTGGTGATGGTGATGGTGGTGTGATGGTGGTGGTGATGGTGGTGATGGTGGTGATGGTGATGATGGTGGTGGTGATGGTGATGGTGGTGTGATGGTGGTGGTGGTGGTGGTGGTGTTATTGCGATTGTTGTTGGTGGGGATTTTGTTGGTGTTATGGTGGTGGAGAGATGGGGTTTTAGGTCACTGTTGTTGGAGATATTGTTGGTGACGCCGATGCCAACAAAATGTGAAAAGGAAGGAAGAGTGAGGAAGTCATGAAGGAAGCTGAAATCAACGAAAGAAGAAAGAAATGGAAGTGAAGAAGACTGTCATCCTCTTGTGTTGGTATGGATATGTGTCATCACATTTTCTATAGTTTTCTCAATTCTTTTTCTTGGAGGAAGAAAAATGGAGGATGGTTTTTTTCCCCCTCTCTCGATTCTCTTTATTCATGCGCCGTTTTCTTTCCTCCTCCATCTATTCTTTTCTTTGCCTATTCTTCTTATTCTTCTTCTTAGTCTCCTCCTCCTCCTCCTCCTACTTCCTCTTCTTCTTCTTCTTCCTCCTTATCATCTTCCTCCTTCATCGTCTCCTTCTCCTCCTCCTCTTCTTCCTCCTCCTCCTCCTCCTCCTCCTCCTCCTCCTCCTCCTCCTCCTCCTTCTCCTTCTTCCTCTACTTCTTCTTCTGCTTCCTTATCATCTTCCTCCTTCATCGCCTCCTCCTCCTCTTCCTCCTCCTCCTCCACCGCTTCTTTCTCTTCTTCGTCTCGTCCTGGAGAGAGGGAGAGAGATAGAGAGAGAGAGAGAGAGAGAGAGAGAGAGAGAGAGAGAGAGAGAGAGAGAGAGAGAGAGAACCCCCTGATAACGGTGGCCATGAAAATTAAATACCCGAGGCGAAATTGCTATTAGCGAAGCCTTTTTTTTATTTTTTTTGCGACACCCAAGCCTTCCTAGTGCTGAAGTCTTGCTCGCGCTGGGGACTTACTCGTCCCTCTTACGCACAAAGTTTCCTCCTGGAGGAGATGTGATATATAACAGGAGACCAGCATATTGCTAATCTGGATTATGTACGATCAAGATTGCTCCCCATCCATAGCCGAATGGAAGGGAAACACTCCCCTTCCCCTCCCCTTCCCTTCACTCCCCTTCCCTTTCCCTTCTCTTCACTCACGTATACTACAGAAAGGCCAAAGTTTGGCATAAGATCAGGTTGAAGGAGGTAGTAGATATTGAGATAGATATAAGTGCCAGTGACTTTATCTGATGAGAGAGAGAGAGAGAGAGAGAGAGAGAGAGAGAGAGAGAGAGAGAGAGAGAGAGAGAGAGAGAGAGAGTCGTACCATTTCTCTAATATCTAAGAAAATACGTTCCCGTATTTCAGCTTGTTCGTGTGGGACGCTGCAGCAACTGAGTTGATGTTGCTGGAGTCTAAACTTCAAAGACCACCTTCCACCACCATCCATCCCCTTCCTTCCCTCCCCCACCTCCCCAAATCCTCCCTCACCTCCCTCTCTCCCTCCCTGGACACGTGAAATCCCCTCGTTGTCCTTGGAAAATTTGTCACGAAGATAAAGGTGAATGAAGACCTACCTTTTATCTCTGGTAATGTTGATGGCAGCAGTGAGTGCAAGGGAAGCCAGGCTGCCTCCAATGGCCCTCACCGAAGATGTTGTAGTGTACATTCCTGGGAATTGGCGCGTAGGTCGAGTCAAAAATGGGTCGTTCACATGACTTGTAGCATTCCATATGGTATTGAACTTTTGGATACTAGCTATATCATGCTTTGTACTGTTCCTACTATGAATCCATAGTACTATACCACTATGCTTTGTACTGTAGCATATAGTACTTTAGTACCATGCGTTGTACCAATGCTACAACAGTCTTTTAGTACTATAGTTCCAGACGACTTGTGCTACTGATGCTACCGCCTATAAAGCTCTTATAGGTCGTACTATGACTACTACAGACTATAATGCTATAGCTTCCTACTTGCTATAAACAACCTTTACGTCAGACGTAGTTACGACCACTGTGACGACCAATGATGCAGCCGTTGTACGTCCTTGGCTAGGGTCGTCGTTACGACCTCTCCAACCGCCACAGCGACACCAACCTCGACCACAGATACGACTCGTGTTACGACGACGACTACTACTTCTTGTACGACCACACTTCTGTTGTTTCTTGATATACCCTACCTCCCTTCCGTATATGCGTGTACCGTGCATATACGATTAACGTTCAGAGAGGAATTATATATATATTAATTAGAATCTCCGGCGAATGAAGGAATAAATTTCACACCTCGTGAAAAGAAAACAGTTCGTAGGGATGTTACGTGTAATTTTATTAGGATAATTACCCGTTTCTCCGTCTTGACTAGTCCACTTCACAGAAACGTCCCATTTTCTTATGGTTAATGACCTCCTAATTATTCGGGGGGAGGGGGGGGGGTTGTTCCGTGTGAGCAGAGCCTTTTGTGAGGCTTCTCCTCCTAAAGGGCGTTTATGAAAGGTTCCTTGTGGGTCTAGACTCACACAAGGAAGGCGTCGCCAACCCCCATGCCTTACCTCCACTTCAACACTACCATTATTATTATATTTGATAACTCTTCAACACTGTGTGATCCCCCACTCACACTCCTTCCTCATCACCCTTCATTAAACCTCCTATTCCTATTCTCCTCTCACTCATACTCCTTCTTCCAAATAGACTTTCCCTATATATGTGATCTTGTCTGAGTTTTGATACCTACTTCCATCGAAGGTATTCATATCACTTCCTAAGCCTTTCATTTCGTCCCTTGTCCTCATGTTTCCATCTCCCCCGACCCTCCCCACTCGCCTTTCATCGCCTCTTCTTCACTGATGATGTAAAGCGAAACACATTTGCCACAGTGAGACAAACATCTCACATCACTAGACCACAAACATCTCACATCACTAGACCACAAACATCTCACATCACTAGACCACAAACATCTCACATCACTAGACCACAAACATCTCACATCACTAGACCACAAACATCTCCTCTAATTTCTTGCACTATGTTTCCCATCCAAAATTCCTCCCCACTCGTTCCTCTGTTTCTCAATGTCTCCCCATACTCTTCCCTGTAATATTACACTCCCCACTCTCCCACTCTCCCCAGTTTCCCCCTCTCCCATTCCTCTAACAGATTACGTTTTTTATGCTCCCCCACAAAACGCATTGTACATCAAACAACACGCTAAATCTTCTATACTAACAGTTGAATCATATAACAAAGTATTGAGTTATTTATGTTCCAGTCATGTTCTTCGTGTTAGATTTTAAAGTAATTTGTCATTTAATATTAGACTTTTAAATGCCTCATTACTGCGAAAACAAAAGGTAATTGCAGCTGTTGAATACCTTTCAGAACCATTGATTATAATTGAGTGCAGTTTACTAAGCTAATATTAACAAGGTTACTAAGCTTAGATTAACAGGATTACTAAGCTTAGGTTAACGAGGTTACTAAGAGTCTAGTGAGATTAATTAGGCTGCTAATCAAGAGATGAACAGTGTATTTAGTCTATCTGACCACACTCAGATGTATGGCTGGGTTGGTAAGTCAAGACAGACGCGAGTATAATATATAAACTCTCGACTGAACTGTTTATTATTGTTGTTGTTGTTGTTGTTGTGTGTTTGTGACGAAGGTGGTACTCACAGCTTGGTTGAGTGAGTGGTTTAAGATTGAGTCGTACGAGATGAAGTGATTATGTACGGTTGATGAAGTGATTATGTACGGTTGATGAAGTGACGATGTATGGCATAGCACCTCGCTTGAACTGTTATAACACACACACACACACACACACACACACACACACACACACACATAAACAAACACTGTATCAGAGTTGTAAATGAAAGGAATAAGCTAAGACTAGAAATTGTAGATGATGCCGAAGTTTAAGAAGTTGTATGACTTTAAAATGTTCCAAGAAACTGGGGGGTCACAGGTGTGAAATTCCACCCCAGTACTGTATAAATAGGGACTTACAAATACATGCCAGTGAAGCGGAAATCCAAGAGCAATTTGGCCTCTTGAAGAGTGTAACTTGGAATTGAAATGGGCTGAACACGAGCGGGATTCGAACGCCTCTGGTAAATGCTAGGCTCCGTGAGCGAACGCACTGGATTGTGAAGATTGTTATTACAAATTCGACTTTATTGCTGTATGAATTAGGTCGAAATTCTAACGATGATTCGCAAACACACTATACTGTCTCGAACTTCTTTACTGAGTCTAACGCTCGAAGTATCGAATTGTAGAGGTTGTAGAGGGTGAGAGAGAGATTGTAGGGTTGTAGAGGGTGAGAGAGGGATTGTAGGGTTGTAGAGGGTGAGAGAGGGATTGTAGGGTTGTAGAGGGTGAGAGAGGGATTGTAGGGTTGTAGAGGGTGAGAGAGGGATTGTAGGGTTGTAGAGGGTGAGAGAGGGATTGTAGAGTTGTAGAGGGTGAGAGAGATTGTAGGGTTGTAGAGGGTGAGAGAGGGATTGTAGGGTTGTAGAGGGTGAGAGAGGGATTGTAGAGTTGTAGAGGGTGAGAGAGATTGTAGGGTTGTAGAGGGTGAGAGAGGGATTGTAGGGTTGTAGAGGGTGAGAGAGGGATTGTAGGGTTGTAGAGGGTGAGAGAGGGATTGTAGGGTTGTAGAGGGTGAGAGAGGGATTGCAGACATACATATCTTACCCTCCCTAACCCAGGAGGTTCTCTTATCCCTTTTGAGGCTCCTGCATCGCTCAGGAAGCTGGCCACGTCCACTGGTTGGGAACACAGGGCATAAAGTATTGTGATGTGTTCGTCTATGTATATATATATATATATATATATATATATATATATATATATATATATATATATATATATATATATATATATATATATTATCCCTGGGGATAGGGGAGAAAGAATACTTCCCACGTATTCCCTGCGTGTCGTAGAAGGCGACTAAAAGGGAAGGGAGCGGGGGGCTGGAAATCCTCCCCTCTCATTTTTTTATTGTAATTTTCCAAAAGAAGGAACAGAGAAGAGGGCCAGGTGAGGGTATTCCCTCAAAGGCCCAGTCCTCTGTTCTTAACGCTACCTCGCTATCGCGGGAAATGGCGAATAGTATGAAAAAAAAAAATATATATATATATATGTGTGTGTGTGTGTGTGTGTGTTGTGACAGACATTAGAAGTGTAAGATTGGAAGAAGACATTAGACTCTAAAATGTTGACTGTAAACCATAGATGGAGATCGAACGTGGGCAACAAAGGGAAGAATGAAAGAACATTGGAGGATAAATACAACTGCAAGAGAGAAAACATGAACCAGAAGCATAGACAACATTCAAGAGAAAATTAACATTTGTGTAGAGATTTCAAGAGTCACACAGATGGAAATAGATGAGTTAGCGGAAGGTAACGTGAAAAGAAGGAAGAAGTAACAAGAAAACTGTGACAGTGGATTGAATTACGTTGAAATATGTGTAAAAATGGTTAAGAAATTGAATAGTCTCACCTGCTGCCTGCCAAAAAAAAAAAAAGAATGAAAGCTTGAGAAAGAATCTTTATGTAAAATCTCTGGCGCTACTACAACAGTTGGGAAAGAAAAATGGAGACAGTTTCCCCCCCCAGAGAAAACGGAGAGAAAGAAGAAAATTAAATGAAGGAAAGGGGATAGAAGAGAGAGAGAGAGACAGGAAACAGAGCAGTCCAAAGTAGAACAGATAAATGAAAAGATTAACAGAATTACGAGAAAAATGAAAGGAAAAAAAAAAGAAAGAGGGACTTACAAGATTACTGAAGGAATGAATAATTAGAAAATGGAAGGTAGGAGAGAGAGAAAAAAAAAGAGAGAGAGGGAGAGAAATAGAGGGATGGGGTGGTTGAAAAGTGAGAGAGAAGTTACAGGAAAAGGTTATAGGCCACTGGCATGAAGGACTCGGGTTAAAGATGATGGCCGGGGAATGGATACACGCGTGAGTGTTATCACAAAGATAAGGTGGAGCTGATACTGTGGGGGGGGGGGGGGGCACACACACACACACACACACACACACACACACACACAGCCCCCCCCCCCCCCCCACCTCTTCACCATCTTCAAGGAGGAGGGACTAAAATAGGTTTCTGGGAAGGGATGTGAGAGAGGAATTATTTAATTGGAGGGACGAACACAGATAGTGAACGTCATGGCGGGGGAAATGTATGGTGAATCTCTTGTCCATGTAGGTATGGTGTTAACAAGCTCAATTACTGCTTTCCAAGCTTGATCTAGGTAGCTGATCAGATAAGCTGACAGAACCGACTGTGGATGGGGTTCGAGTGGATGCAGGAGCTGCAAGGTGCAGTAAAGAAAGCCACCTGAGCCAAAAATGATTACATTAAGGTGGATGAAAAAAAAAATGGAGAATCAAATAAGCTTATTTCTTTTGTGTGTGTGTGTGTGTGTGTGTGTGTGTGTGTGTGTGTGTGTGTGTGGATAGTGCAACGCTTCCTCATCATTAACACACGGGTTCGAAGAGGAAAAAATGGGGGTGGGGGGGTGTTTAAAGGGGGGGCGGGCTTCATTATCTCTTAGACAGTAATGTAATTAGGTCACTAATTACTTCTTTAGGAGAAGGAGTTCAATATCATTACAGGCACCTGGGGGGGGGGGGGTCTTCTGAGGTTCGACGAGACAGAGAGAGAGACAGAGAGGACAAGAGAACTAAAGAGAACAAGAAAGAGAGAGAGAGAGAGAGAGAGAGAGAGAGAGAGGACAAGAGAACTAAAGAGAACAAGAGAGAGAGAGAGAGAGAGAGAGAGAGAGAGAGAGAGAGAGAGAGAGAGAGAGACAGAGACAGAGAGAGAGAGAGACAGAGAGGACAAGAGAACTAAAGAGAACAACAATAAAGAATGAGAGAGAGAGAGAGAGAGAGAGAGAGAGAGAGAGAGAGAGAGAGAGAGAGAGAGGACAAGAGAACTAAAGAGAACAAGAAAGAATGAGAGAGAGAGAGAGAGAGAGAGAGAGAGAGAGAGAGAGAGAGAGAGAGAGAGAGAGGACAAGAGAACTAAAGAGAACAAGAAAGAGAGAGAGAGAGAGAGAGAGAGAGAGAGAGAGAGAGAGAGAGAGAGAGAGAGACAGACAGACAGACAGAGAGGACAAGAGAACTAAAGAGAACAACAATAAAGAATTAGAGAGAGAGAGAGAGAGAGAGAGAGAGAGAGAGAGAGAGAGAGAGAGAGAGAGAGAGAGAGACGCTAAAGCTTTCAGCTTAATTGCTTTTCTCTCATGATTATGTTGTTGTGGACTTCACCTATCCTCTGCTAAGATTAAGTGATTACCATCTTCTGTTTACGAAGAAAATGATGTCTACTTTAAGGCGAAGTTGTCTACTTTAAGACGAAGATGTCTACTTTGAGGCGAAGATGTCTACTTTGAGGCGATAATGTCTACTTACTTTAAGAGGAAGATGTCTACTTTAAGACGATGTTCTCTACTTTAAGACGAAGATGTCTACTTTACCTTAAGACGATGATGTCTACTTTACTTTAAGACGATGATATCTACTTTAAGACGAAGATGTCTACTTTACTTTAAGACGATAATGTCTACTTTAAGACGAAGATGTTTACTTTAGTCTTCAGAAAATGGTGTCTGCTTCTGCTTACGTGAAACTTGAGACGCCATTGGCTCCCCAACTTTGAAACAGTGACGTCATTCCCTCCCCCCTCCCAAATACGCGCCCCAGGATACTCACCCCGCCCACCCCTCACTCACTCACTCAGGGTTACTCACCCCCACACTCGAGGTCCTCCTTAGTCCTCTATGGTACTCGAAACCTTCACTCAAGGTCCTACTTGACCCTCTAGGGTACTCGAACCTTCACTCAAGGTCCTACTTGACCCTCTAGGGTACTCAAACCTTCACTCAAGGTCCTACTTGACCCTCTAGGGTACTCGAACCTTCACTCAAGGTCCTACTTGACCCTCCAGGGTGCTCAAACCTTCACTCAAGGTCCTACTTGATCCTCCAGGGTACTCAAACCTTCACTCAAGGTCCTACTTGACCCTCTAGGGTACTCAAACCTTCACTCAAGGTCCTACTTGACCCTCTAGGGTACTCAAACCTTCACTCAAGGTCCTACTTGACCCTCTAAGGTGCTCAAACCTTCACTCAAGGACCTACTTGACCCTCTAAGGTACTCAAACCTTCACTCAAGGTCGTACTTGACCCTCTAGGGTACTCAAACCTTCACTCAAGGTCGTACTTGACCCTCTAGGGTACTCAAACCTTCACTCGAGGTCGTACTCTCACCCTCCAGGCTATTCATCTCCTCACTCGAGGTCACACTCCATCCTCCAGGCTGGAGTGTGACCTTAGCTCGAACATTCCCCCACGTGCGTGACCTTTGACCTCTGCCTCCCTATCACACGTGCATGACCTTTTTCATCTCTGGCTGGCACCCGCATGACCCCCCCCCCCCCGCCACACACACCTGCATGACCTTTGACCTCTGGCCTGCAAAGCCACACCTGTACGACCTTTGACCTCTGGCCTGCAAAGCCACACCTGCACGACCTTTGACCTCTTGCCTGCAAAGCCACACCTGCACGACCTTTGACCTCTGGCCTGCAAAGCCACACCTGCATGACCTTTGACCTCTGGCCTGCAAAGCCACACCTGCACGACCTTTGACCTCTGGCCTGCAAAGCCACACCTGCACGACCTTTGACCTCTGTCCTGCAAAGCCACACCTGTACGACCTTTGACCTCTGGCTGGCGGCTATTCTGGGCGTCTGCTGCTGCTGCTGCTTTAACCTCGCTTCACCGGAATATTAAATCAGGTGTTGGGTCGCTCAGCCAAGAGTCATGGACAGTACAGAAACAGAAAGTAACTGTCAAAATATACACACTACACTGTATCTGCTGAAGTGTGTGTGAGTGCGTCTGCTGAAGTGTCTGAGTGCGTTTGAAGTGTGTGAGTCTGCTGAAGTGTGTGACTGTATCTGCCGAAGTGTGTGAGTGTATCTGCTAAGGTGTGTGAGTGTGTCTTCTCAAGTGTGTGGGTGCTTCTGCTGAAGTGTGTGAGTCTACTGAAGTGTGTGAGTGCGTTTGAAGTGTGTGTGTGCGTCTGCTGAAGTGTGTGAGTCTACTGAAGTGTGTGAGTCTACTGAAGTGTGTGAGTGCGTCTGCTGAAGTGTGTGAGTGCGTCTGAAGTGTGTGGGTGCGTCTACTGAAGTGTGTAAGTGCGTCTGAAGTGTGTGAGTGTATCTAATGAAGTGTGAGTGTATCTACTGTAGTGTGTGAGTGTATCTACTGTAGTGTGTGAGTGAATCTACTGTAGTGTGTGAGTGTATCTACTGTAGTGTGTGATTGCATCTATTGAAGTGCGTGGGAACATCTGTCGAAATGTGTGACTTCATCTATTGAAGTTTGAGATAGATGTGTCTATAATCTATTTCCTAGTGTAGCTTTCAAAGCGCTTTGTCTATTCTCAGTTGAGATAAATAGATTGTAAACACGTCGCTTACACGAACAGTCTGGGCGTTCTCAGAGGCCGCCATGTTTATTTACAATCCTAAACAACCAATCAGAACACCGTGCCTTGTGACGCCAACCAATCAGATCACTTATCGGCAACGGGGGTTGGAAATATATGGATGGGAGGGGGGGGGTCACGTGCATTGACCAATGGGAGCGGCTCTTGACAATGACGTCAGCTACGAGAAGAATGGCATATTTTCGTGGAAAAAAAAAAAATCAATTTGTCTTCCTTTGCTGTCATGCTCGTAAAATGCCATCTGCATTCTGTGGAAAAAAAAATATATATATATTTCAAATTGCAAAAAGGAAAATTACTGTATTACTATTGCATGTTACCGGAATTGAACAAGTATCCCAGATGTGTGTGTGTGTGTGTGTGTGTGTGTGTGTGTGTGTGTGTGTATGTGTGTGTGTGTGTGTATGTGTGTGTGTGTGTATGTGTGTGTGTGTGTGTGTGTGTGTGTGTGTGTGTGTGTGTGTGTTGGGGGTGTGAATGTGTGTGTGTGTGTGTGTGTGTGTGTTTGTGTGTGTGTATGTGTGTGTGTGTGTGTGTGTGTGTGTGTGTTGGGGGTGTGAATGTGTGTGTGTGTGTGTGTGTGTGTGTGTGTGTGTGTGTGTGTGTGTGTGAGTGCGTGGGATTGGTGAAGTGCGTTGTCATATCGTTTATCCTCATATTATTTTCCATTGGCTTAAAATCCAAAATTTCTTCCAAATATACGAAAAGTGTGAGTTATATGGTGACGCTTCACAATGCGTAATTATCTTGATAATTACAATCATTATCATCATTATCATTATAACTATTAATAATCACCATCATCATCTCTCTCTCTCTCTCTCTCTCTCTCTCTCTCTCTCTCTCTCTCTCTCTCTCTCTCTCTCTCTCTCTCTCTCTCTCTCTCTCTATCTATCTATCTATCTATCTCTATCTATCTATCTATCTATCCACCTCGCCTCAACCTGAAATAACAAGAAGCCCGTATGACACTCAACAGTCCTCACAATGAACAGAAAACGGGAGGAGGGGGAGATGGATTGTGACCTGGGTAGAAAACGGGAGCTTTCGTGTACTGACGAAGACGTGGAGGGGGAGGGGAGGGGAGGGGGGGAGGTAGTCCCCACACCCCACTGTGCTGGCTGAACACATCCGTCTCCCAGCAGCTTCGCCCTTCGGTTGTAATGAGATTTGACCTCGCTGGTCTGTGGTACCCTCGTATCATAGGGGGGGGAGGGTGGAGAGAGAGAGAGAGAGAGAGAGAGAGAGAGAGAGAGAGAGAGAGAGAGAGAGAGAGAGAGAGAGAGGAACGTGTTAGAGACGATGTGAATAAGTACTATGGCAGTATGACAGTGGTACACAACACTGATTGAAGTGAATGATGAACTTGTGTGATGTTGTAACAACACACTAGAGTTTTCCCCCATAAGTGTTGTGTGATGTTGACAACACACGAGAGTTTCCCCCATAAGTGTTGTGTGATGTTGTAACAACACACCAGAGTTTTCCCCCATAAGTGTTGTGTGATGTTGTAACAACACACCAGAGTTTTCCCCCATAAGTGTTGTGTGATGTTGTGACAACACACCAGAGTTTTCCCCCATAAGTGTTGTGTGATGTTGTAACAACACACTAGAGTTTTCCCCCATAAGTGTTGTGTGATGTTGTAACAACACACCAGAGTTTTCCCCCATAAGTGTTGTGTGATGTTTACGTTCATCTAGAACTATCATGGACCACCACAAGTGGTTGTTTACATATAGCTCTCCCTGGAAGTACAAATAGGCAATTGACACACACGTACGCACACTGGTCCACACCTAAATTCATTCCCATATACACACACATATATATACACTACCCCAAGCTTGTCACATAGATACATCTTCCCGCGCTGCTCCCATTTGTGGCCCGACACACACACACACACACACACACACACACACACACACACGATCCTTACATCATTAAACCAGTCGTGTTTTCACCCATCATCGCCCTCCAGGGAAATTATCCCACAAATTGAACCTGGTTTAAGAAAGAAACCAATTTAATTTCTGCTCCTTGGGCCAAAAAAAGAAAAAAAAACAGAAGGGGTGAAAATATTAGATGGCCAAGATGGCCGAAGTGGTGTAAGGAGGAGACGTATATGTCAACATGGCTTCCCCACACGGAGATGATTAAGCGTATTGAACCCGCCTAATAAATCGAGTTGACGCTTCATGAAGCAGTTCGGATGGTGTTTCAGTTCGCGCCGCGCCGCTCCGTCCCCACTCCGCCCCCTCCACCCACCGTACACACACATCGCCCCGAAGCATTGATCCGAAGCGAGTCTCGTTCGTGTAAATGAACCGACATGAAGAGTTTGGCTGGTCTTTCATTTGCTGGTGTGATTTTGAAAAAAAAGTCCGTTCATTTCCGTGTATATGATTTCCTTTTCAATGAATTCGAACCCCGCTCATAAGATTCGACTCGTGGTTGGTTCGTCTTTTTTCGTCGGGATATCGTTACAATCGTCTGTTGATTTCTGATTCGTCTCGTTTCCATGTTCGAGTTAGCTCGCCTTCATTTACAGTTCTTTCACGTAAATGTTGAGGTTTTTGACATATTTTTCTTTACATCGTCGTTACCCCTGTGTGTGTGTGTGTGTGTGTGTGTGTGTGTGTGTGTGTGATCCTTTCCTCGAAATTCGTTAGTTGGACCATTACGTAGATTCAGCGCTTTTCATTTTTTTTTTTTTTTACAGCGAAATCCTCTTCCTTTCGCGTCTTTTTATGGCTCGAGTAACCCGTTTTTGTTCGTCTTTGAGGCTGTGACAACCTTTAAGAGATGACAACCTTTGAGAAATGACAACCTCTTCTATGCCATACCACTTTAGCGAAGCTTTCAGGTTAATCTAGTCTTTGAGGAGCATATGGACGAGGGAAAGGGTGTGTGTGTGTGTGTGTGGAAGCCGTCATGTCTTTGAGTTCGAAGGGACGATTTTGCAACAGTGTGGCTGAGGGTGTGTGGGTAATGAAGCACCCTGGGATTTCACATGCTTAAGGGCCATCACAGCTGTCGAGGAAACCCTTAGAAAGAGGGGCTAGTTAGGATACTGATCCTTCCTTCTGTGTCGTCTGGCTTTGAACCTTCGACAGGATAACAACCCGGTCTCCCTTCCTTGGTCAGCATCCTAAAGCGATTTACGTGACCGTGTGACACTCGTGTAAACCATCTTAGTCCCTGTGTCAAAAACCAACGCGCCATATCGCTGGAAACTGCATGGCTTGTTTTTACGTCCTTCGAGGTACGTTCCGTCGTAAATCAAATACGTTTGACGAGCAATTTACGAACAGTTTGTCATGCTTGAATACGACACTTTTGAAAATCTGTCCACTGCTGCAGAGATGTTCCTGGACATATATGAATTATACATACCGTGGCTCACTTAAACCCACATTACTGCATATGATGAATTGATCAGTTCTACGTTAGAGAAGAAAACGACGCAACGCTACGTCGACGAATTCCAGCACCGAAAATGGAAGTGGGGCTGTTCCCTTGTGACCCACCCCCTCTATCCTCCACACCACCACTGTGGTAGAAGGGCGTCGTGTCGTGTGGTGGTGGCCCGGCCCCACAGTTCTGCAGTGGTGGATAACTACATTACCCTACAACGCTGAAAATCCTCACGAAACAGACGCAGGGAGTTCACACCACTGGATCTATACAGTCGATCTCCCTCAACCACTGCCACACACACACACACACACACACACATTCTCTCACACACCACACCACCACCACCACCACAGCCTACCACACCGCCACACACCTTCACAAGGCGCCTGCTTCCTCCCATCCCCTCTCTGCTTGTCGAAAACAATTCACCCACTTGTCACCTGTCAATTAAACACCCCATCAACCTCATTCTCACTGACTGTCAACTGTCCAATGTCCATTAACTCTTACCGCTCTCCCTGCTCTCCCTCACCCCTACCTCTCTCCCTCCCTTCCTCCCTCACTACCATTCCCCCCCTCACCGTTCTCCCTTCCTCCCTGCATATGACCGTAAAAATATTTTTTCAGGAAGACATCGCTTTTCTCAATACTTAATGGACCGTTCAGTTACCCCGGAACCCCCATGAGCGCGTTTCCTGACGTAGTGTTCAGATAACGTGAGAGAGAGAGAGAGAGAGAGAGAGAGAGAGAGAGAGAGAGAGAGAGAGAGAGAGAGAGAACGTATGTCGCTACGTGTGTGTGTGTGTGTGTGTGTGTGTGTGTGTGTCCGTGTGTGTGTGTGTGTGCTTGCTCCACACGAATGCTGAAAGCAACTTTGGTCTGACGTTGTCAAATCGTTGTATTCATGTCTGCTTTTATAACATCGAACTTAAATCCGAAAATCGGAATTGTATTGAGCAGTCAGCATAGCTTCCCACCACCTGCACCAGACAATAATCAGCATATGCTGCTAAGAACATCAGCATATGCTTCTCAAGTCTCAACTTCAGCATATGCTTCTCAAGTCTCAACACACAGACAGAAGAGCACATAGAGAGCTAACGGAGAAGGTGTAGAGAAGGGGAATCGAAGACTGGTATCGGAATTACGAGAGTTGTGTCACAGGGAAAAGACCTGAAGGTCTTTGAATTTGCCCGTAATGGAAGAGACAGAAGAGTCAGGGGTGATTTGATCACAACCTTTTCAGTGTTTTTTGTAGAGTTTTGTCTAACGTCCAGAGTTGTAAGAGAAGATGTAGAGGATATCACATGTCATCTAACGAGTAACTTGTTAGAGAAGATTAGATTTAGAAAGTTTAGTGATAATACAGAAAGTGCAATAGATGTGGGGCCACACGTACATAGAACTCCCTCCCCCATTCAGTACAAATAGGTGGTTGCAAATAGGTGATCACCCACACACACACACACACACACAGAAAACGTGAGGGTATAGTGCGTCTTGAACAGAGAAAATCTAACATGACGAATGGTTAGCCAACATGGCGAATGGTTAGCCAACATCACGAAAGGTCAGCCAACATCACGAAAGGTCAGCCAACATCACGAAAGGTCAGCCAACATCACGAATGGCTATGAGCTAACCCGATTCACATGCTGGTGGAGGACGGGCACATTCCATCACGCATCATGTTTTTGTTTTTTTCCCCAAAGCCATTATCCCAGGACAGATGCGGGTCTAACCCATCAGCGAGAACACCTATTATACCCTTTCACACACCCCCCCCTGCCCCCCCCCCCCCCCCACGTCTGGAGGGAGGGGGAGAGGGGGAGAGGGGGAGAGGGATTATTATTACGCCTCCAGCCATACCAGAGGACCTGAGCGCAACTACATGCTAACTCCTTCAACATTTTATGAAGTCCTTCATTTGAAAACTTCTTGGCTTTTATTGGGCAAGTTTTTTTTTTCTTTTCTTTACCTCCTCTCCTCTCTTTAAGAGCAGATATTACCAGAGAATGGCCCTGGGAACATCTCTCTCTCTCTCTCTCTCTCTCTCTCTCTCTCTCTCTCTCTCTCTCTCTCTCTCTCTCTCTCTCTCTCTCTCATCTACAGAAACACAGACTAAACATTTCGTAATACCTCACCCCCACCACCACCACATTTCTTTGTTCACTCAGTCCAATACCCATCCCGCTTCTCCCTTCATGACCTCAGACAAACCCCATAAGGACGATGAGAGAGAGAGAGAGAGAGAGAGAGAGAGAGAGAGAGAGAGAGAGAGAGAGAGAGAGGACCCAGCTATATACTTTAGAATCAGCTGAAGTCCTCCAGCCTCCCAAACTATCTAATTCCATTCGACAGAAAATTCCCTGGGAATCCCTGGTGTCTTTTCACGAATCTGAGGAAGTTCCTAATTCAAGATGAAGTCCAGAATTTTTTTTTTTGGGAGGAAAAAAAAAAAGAAGAGAGTCAAAGTATATCCGAGATGCGGTTCAATTTTCCCATCCAGAGTCACTCGTTGCGAGGGATCTCCCAGATTTATTTGACGGACCGTCCTTAAGTTTGACGTTCGACGTGTTACCTGGCCATGCTGGCGAACCCCTCGCCAAGGAGGGAGGGCAACACACCGACCTCCCTCGCTCTCTAGTAGGACTGAACTCTGATGGACAGAATCGAGATGGAAAGATGGAGTGTTCGATCTCCCACAGTTCGATGGTTCGTTCGTCTTTCTTTCTCTGGCGTCAGTGTGGGAGCTTCGGAGCTGCGCCGGCGTATAGGAGAAGGGTTTGTGCTTGGTATGGTCCGTCACAGGGCAAGGACCCATGTCGGTTCATGGCCTGTCAAAAGATGAGGTTCAATGCCAGGCGTGGGCCGTCAGAAGACAAAGGTCTGTATCTTGCACGAACCGTCGTAAGACAAAGGGCCATCCCATGCACACACCATCATAAGGCAAGGGCCCGTGCCATCCACAACCCGTCATAAGACAAAGGGCTCGTTGCCAAGCCTAGATCTGTTGGCAAACCTTAACCTTATCTCCCAAGCAGGAGAGAACAGCGTTAGGAGAGAAGTGCTTGCGACATCAGTAATGGTTTTATTGGCTTAGTTTTCAAAAGCAGTGGACATCTTCCACGACAGAGGAGACCATTCCAGCATTACAACCGTCGTAAACAATATCTTCGATATATCTTAAGCTTACCATTTTGGTTTGGTATGACCCAAATTATCATGGGGCACTAATTCCGCTTTCCAGTCGAACTTGGTTTCCTTCACTGTACATATATGTATATATATATATATATATATATATATATATATATATATATATATATATATATATATATATATATATATATATTCGACCTCTCATTAGCTCTCGCTCACTCTCTGCCCACACACATGCAAATCTGACCTGAAGATTGATCCACGTGTGACAGAAAAGGAAAGATAAAAAAAAAAGAGAGACTCTCTCTCTCTCTCTCTCTCTCTCTCTCTCTCTCTCTCTCTCTCTCTCTCTCTCTCTCTCTCTCTCCCCCACACACTGGCTGGCTTTCGACACCGGCTGTCATCCATAGGTATATGAAGCCATGTCACTCCAATGTACCCACCCATTTCAGCCAATTCAGGGCATGAACTCGTATTGAACGCGACGGACAGAGTGAAATCCTGTTAAGTGAAGCGCATTTAAGTTTGTCAGATTTTCCCCAGTGGTTCCTGTGTTATCAGCACAGCACTGCGTTCAGCTGGAAACTGCTGCTCTTTTTCATGCGAGGCAGAACCCATTGAGATGGATGACTCGAATGCTTTTTCAGATAAAAAAATCATGTGAATGTGACAAGAAGACCCTTTATATATATATATATATATATATATATATATATATATATATATATATATATATATATATATATATATATATATACATTAGGAACTAATTCAGCACATTGGTTGGTCATATATCCATATTTAATCTCCCTGAGTACGACAAGACGACCCTTGAGCACGCCCTTACGACCTTCATTGAAGACCTTACGACCCTTGAAGGGCATGTCGACCTGGTATTTGACCTTATTGTTAGCCTGTTCATAGGAAAATAGGTATAACGCTAAAGACACAGTGATATATATATATATATATATATATATATATATATATATATATATATATATATATATATATATATATATATATATTTATAGTATGATCGAAAATATAATTTTGCAGCCAAAATGCTTAAGCTCTACATTGGAGTCTTCTAGGAATCACTTCTCTCTCCATCTCTATTCTCCTCCTACCCATCATATTTGTAGTGATGATGATGGTGTTAATAGAGATTAGAATAATTTATGAACGATTGAACAGTTAGTAAGAACTGTAGTGGGTTAAGATGGAGACGAAAATGTCTGAAATAATCCATACTAATAATGATTTCATTTCATTTTACCTCTACAGTTCATCTGTTTAATTCTGGTTTATTGTTATGGTATTCTTCAATTGTTCTTTGAGTGTTGACAAGTCTATGTATGTGTAATGATGGACTATTTCTGTAATCAAACAAAAGCAGTTGTATGGAAAAATCTGACCATCCTTTCCTTCTACAGTCATTGGTGATTTGAGTCCAATATAGTTGATCATGAAGATAGACATATTCCATCGGTCAAAAATGAAAGAAGCAAAGTACACGAAAAAATCCACTTATCCAATATGCAATGACCTATTAAAAGAAAATTGGTCCCTGTAATCTGTCCAAAGTTTCTATTTCTCTGTAATTCAAAATAAAGTATAAAGTCGACCTATTTATAAAGATGTGCGTTGCTGAATACGAGGTTTTGGGACTAGTTGGCTAGGTTAGATCACTACAGATACATCATCTTTAGCATCTTCTCTTAAAATGAAAGTTTGGAAAACGTCTGGAGGGTAACAGTGGACATATTTCTGTATATAATACGACGCATCAATGTCTCCATTCAGTAGATTATGAGCTGACCTTTTTCATCTCGGATTGTGTTGACTATAATTTTCTTTTTCTATATTTTCTGATGGGAAATAACAACTGTTGTGTCCAGTTGTTAGAATTCATTCCCCCCCTCCCCCCCAAGAACACGTCCCCCCAGCCCCCAACCCCCCACTCCTCTATTTTTAACCCCTCCCCATCCTTTAATTCAGAGCGTGTCTCCGTTTTCTATCCTCGTAAATATTCAGGGGATCCTGGCGTATTCATGGAAGAGCTTGTCTGCCGTATCGTTGGATGTGAGCTGCTGGGTTCATCACCTCCTGAACCTGGCCGATAAAAAAAAGGGTGTTTGGGGGTAATTTCTGCACGATGTGCTGTAAGGATCATTGCACCCTACGTACGAACGTGTTGGAATTATATATATATATATATATATATATATATATATATATATATATATATATATATATATATATATGGAAAAAATCTAGGTATTCTTACAATTCTTAAGAAGTAGAATAATTCAGGGAGTATATGAAAAATATAGTGTATGCAAAGACAGTCTGTGTGTGTCTGTGTGTGTGTGTGTGTGTGTGTGTGTGTGTGTGTGTGTGTGTGTGTGTTCAGCCTCGTTCTGGCACATTAGTACCCAGGTAGGAAACTCGACCAAGTCAACACGCTGCCCACGTAACACTAACAACCTGACAACTGTCCCTATGACTTCAAATCCTCCCTCACTCTGAAAGAAGAAAGGAAAAAAAGAATATATATATATATATATATATATATATATATATATATATATATATATATATATATATATAACTACGCCAGACATATACATCTATCTCTCTTCCAGCAAAGCTTTATATCAGCTTACCAACATTCCCTCGGTCCCCCTGACACATACATACATACATACATACGTAAATACATACACACAGCCACACACGTACACACAGACAACAGCATCGTGTATACAGAATTCCGATCTGTAGGTCGTGTATTGCATGGAAACACATGATGACGGAGGGAAGGAATGTGTATTATCCATCCCCTCGTGTCAAAGCCTCCCTTCGATACCATGCGAAGCTTATCGGAACCTGTTGTGTTATTGCCGAGCCATTGCGCCTTTGTACTCGATTCCTTCCCAGGGAGGAGGATCGATGGAGCATCCAGAGAACAAATGCACATCATTGGAACCTGCTGTGTTATTGCTGGATTTATTGCATCTTTGTATTCGATTCCTTCCAAGGGAGGAGGATCGATGGAGCATCCAAAGAACAAATGCACATCATCGGAACCTGATGTGTTATTGCTGGATTTATTGCATCTTTGGACTCGATTCCTTCGAAGGGAGGAGGATCGATGGAGCATCCAAAGAACAAATGCACATCATCGGATCCTGATGTGTTATTGCTGGATTTATTGCATCTTTGGACTCGATTCCTTCGAAGGGAGAAGGATCGATGGAGCATCCAGAGAACAAATGCACATCAGACTAGATGCTCCCTTGGACATGTATAGAGTCTGGGGGTAAAAGGCGAGTGGGTGATGATGATGGCGGGTGTGGATAAGGGTTAGCAGTGATTAGAGTCTTGGACGACATGTGATTTAATGAGGATTTCAATCATCTGTTATCTCCTCTCGGTGAGTTATGTTCGACGGAGCATGATGGCCGTTTGGGGGCCATCGGGGTGGAGGCTATTCTATCATCGGGAAGGGTTTAGAATTACAGATCATTCTGACAGCGTTTCCACTGTTGTGAAGGAAGGGAAATCCGTGGCTGTGTGGCGTGAACGCCACGCCATTTTGAGGGACTAGGAAGGACTGTGTACAGCACGAGCCACTGTGGTGGTGTAGCTGTTAGCCTTGCTGACTGTAACGCATTCACTGGACGCTCGGGTTCAAGCGTTCGAATTCCTGGTTGCGAAAGTCAGGTCCACAGTCATCCCAGCTGTTCATCCTTCCCTAGGGGTTAGGTCGCTAAACTAAGTACCTGGCTAAACCTGTCGCATACTTTTTCTAGGACCATGAATAATAGAATGATAACTTTGTTGTTGTGTTTTTTGTCATATACTTTCTTTTCTTGCTGTCATCTGCACAAATAGAAAGGTATCGCCAGGCAAACTTAGAAGGCATAAAGTTAATAAGATACAGAGACACGTAGCGCTAAGTTAGAGAGTTTAAAGTTAGATACAAGGAATGGCAGAGTTAAGCCAAGTTAGAGAGCATAAAGTTAGACATAAAGAAAGTGGTTTAAGCGTAAGTTATAGATGTTAAAGTTACTCAGATGCGAAAGACCAGCATCGGTTGGAGAAGTTACAGAGTAGAGAGTTAATCAGATACAAAAAGAAAAGGAAAATTCTGATTAAAATGTTAACCTTAGCACACGCAGGGAAGAAGTTCCTGGCACCCGTGTCTCTATCTACCAGCATCTACCAGCATGACCTTAGCTAAGCAGGTTCAGCTCTGGCAAGCGAATGGACCGCCCACAGAAATGTCACGCCCACAGAAATGTCACGCCCACAGGAGTGTCACGCCCACAGGATGTCACGCCCACAGGAATGTCACGCCCACAGGACTGTCACGCCCACAGGACTGTCACGCCCACAGGAGTGTCACGCCCACAGGACTGTCACGCCCACAGGAGTGTCACGCCCACAGGACTGTCACGCCCACAGGACTGTCACGCCCACAGGAGTGTCACGCCCACAGGACTGTCACGCCCACAGGAGTGTCACGCCCACAGGCGCCCTCTGTGCTTTGTCTCTCCCTTCATGACGAGAACAGAGGGGTGTCCTCTCTCTTTCCTACTCTGAGAAGCTGAGCTAGTTTTCTTTTTTCTTTATTGAGAGAGAGAGAGAGAGAGAGAGAGAGAGAGAGAGAGAGAGAGAGAGAGAGAGACTGTAGTCTCTCACAGATGTAACAAATAATTTGTACATAATTTCATATATACATATATATAAAAAAAAAAAGCTTATCACTGTTCATGGCTTATTTCTCTCTCTCTCTCTCTCTCTCTCTCTCTCTCTCTCTCTCTCTCTCTCTCTCTCTCTCTGGGTAAGATCTTCGTCTCGTATGTTATTTCATGTTGATAGCATTCGTCCTGAGTGTGGCAGTCGTCAGTGTGTCCAGACGACACGGAGCGAGGCTATGGTAGAGAGAGGGAAGTGGGGGGGGGTCAGAGGTCATCCGAGGTCACTGAATACAGATGGTCTGGGCGCAGAGCCTGACAGATAATCATATGTAATGAGTGTGGACACCAACCACGCAAAAGGTCACATTAGCATTTTTCATTATGTAAATATAAGTGTAGGAAATTAATGATGGTGGATGACTGCATCTGTACAGGAGGAAAAGGGAGAGAGGGGAGGGTTAGGGGGGATCTGGGCATGTAAGCACCAATGTAGGTGTCCCTCATCCATACTCATCCATCGTAAGCTGTCACACATCTCACCTACACACCCTCCCTGTCATCCACACTCACCCATCATCACCACCAAGTCACCCATCACCACCAACATTCACCCATCGTCCACACTCATCCATCACCCACACTCATCCATCACCCAACACTCACCTATCACCCCCACTCATCCGTCACCCCCACACACTCAGCCATCATCACCACCAAGTCACCCATCACCACCATTCACCCATCATCTACACTCATCCATCACCCACACTCATCCATCACCCAACACTCATCCGTCACCCCCCACACACTCAGCCATCATCACCACCAAGTCACCCATCACCACCACCATTCACCCATCGTCCACACTCATCCATCACCCACACTCATCCATCACCCAACACTCACCCATCTCCCCACTCATCCGTCACCCCCACACACTCAGCCATCATCACCACCAAGTCACCCATCACCACCAACATTCACCCATCATCTACACTCATCCATCACCCACACTCATCCATCACCCAACACTCACACCATCTCCCCACTCATCCGTCACCCCACACACTCAGCCATCATCACCACCAAGTCATCCCATCACCACCATTCACCCATCATCTACACTCATCCATCACCCACAACTCATCCATCACCCAACACTCACTACCATCACCCACACATCACCCGTCACACCCACACACTCAGCCATCATCACCACCAAGTCACCCATCACCACCAACATTCACCCATCGTCCACACTCATCCATCACCCACACTCATCCATCACCCAAACACTCACCCATCACCCACTCACCTCACACCCACACACTCAGCCATCATCACCACCAAGTCACCCATCACCACCAACATTCACCATCGTCCACACTCATCCCATCACCCACACTCATCCATCACCCAACACTCACCCATCACCCACTCATCCGTCACCCCCACACACTCAGCCATCATCACCACCAGTCAACCATCACCACCATTCACCCATCATCTACACTCATCCATCACCCACACTCATCCATCACCCAAACTCACCCATCACCCCACTCATCCGTCACCCCCAACACATCAGCCATCATCACCACCAAGTCACCCATCACCACCATTCACCCATCATCTACACTCATCCATCACCCAACACTCACCCATCACCCACTCATCCATCACCCCCCCTCATCCGTCACACCCACACACTCAGCCATCATCACCACCAAGTCACCCATCACCACATTCACCCATCATCTACACTCATCCATCACCCACACTCACCATCACCCAACACTCACCATCTCCCCCACTCATCCGTCACCCCCCCCACACTCAGCCATCATCACCACCAAGTCACCCATCACCACCATTCACCCATCATCTACACTCATCCATCACCCACACTCATCCATCACCCAACACTCACTCATCTCCCCACTCATCCGTCACCCCCCACACACTCAGCCATCATCACCACCAAGTCACCCATCACCACCATTCACCATCATCTACACTCATCCATCACCCACACTCATCCATCACCCAACACTCACCCATCACCCCCACTCATCCGCCACACCCACACACTCAGCCATCATACCACCAAGTCACCCATCACCACCATTCACCCATCATCTACACTCATCCATCACCCACACTCATCCATCACCCAACACTCACCCATCACCCCACTCATCCGTCACCCCCCACACACTCAGCCATCATCACCACCAAGTCACCCATCACCACCAACATTCACCCATCGTCCACACTCATCCATCACCCACACTCATCCATCACCCAACACTCACCCATCTCCCCACTCATCCGTCACACCCACACACTCAGCCATCATCACAATAGCCTCCCTTGGGCTTTGCTGATGAATATTTTAAAAGTTTTTGGCCAACTTCAAATTAAAACTCTGAGATTTGGTTGATTTACCTTTTTTTTTTTCTCCCCTCACTGATTTTGAGCGAAAAATTCTGGTGATGGAATGGTTGCGGTTGCCATGGTGATGGGATGGGAGGTTGGTGATTGCCATAGTGATGATGGGAAGGTATGGGAATGTTGGATGGTTGCCATAGTGATGATGGGAATGTTGGTGATTGCCATAGTGATGATGGAAGGTATGGGAATGTTGGATGGTTGCCATGGTGATGATGGGAATGTTGGTGATTGCCATAGTGATGATGGGAAGGTATGGGAATGTTGGATGGTTGCCATAGTGATGATGGGAATGTTGGTGATTGCCATAGTGATGATGGGAAGGTATGGGAATGTTGGATGGTTGCCATGGTGATGATGGGAAGGTATGGGAATGTTGGATGGTTGCCATGGTGATGATGGGAAGGTATGGGAATGTTGGATGGTTGCCATGGTGATGATGGGGAAAGGGATGGGAATGTTGGATGGTTGCCATGGTGATGATGGGAAGGTATGGGAATGTTGGATGGTTGCCATAGTGATGATGGAATGTTGGTGATTGCCATAGTGATGATGGGAAGGTATGGGAATGTTGGATGGTTGCCATGGTGATGATGGGAAGGTATGGGAATGTTGGATGGTTGCCATAGTGATGATGGGAATGTTGGTGATTGCCATAGTGATGATGGGAAGGTATGGGAATGTTGGATGGTTGCCATAGTGATGATGGGAAGGTATGGGAATGTTGGGTGGTTGCCATAGTGATGATAGGGAATGTTGGTGGTTGCCATAGTGATGATGGGAAGGTATGGGAATGTTGGATGGTTGCCATAGTGATGATGGGAATGTTGCGTGGTTGCCATAGTGATGATGGGAAAGGTAGCTAGTTTTTCATAGTGGAGATACAATGGTTAGTATCGCCATGGTGATGACCCGGGAAGGTGGGTGGTTGCCATAGTGATGGTGGGCAAAGGGGGAGTTGGTGGTTGCCTTAGTGACGAGGAAGGGGTGGTAATTGCCACAGTGGCGGAGGGAAGGGTTGCTGATGACTGTGGAAGAGAAGGGAAGTGTTGTGGGCCCATGCTGTTGTGTTGGCATGTAACTTACTTTTGATGTGTGTTATTATCACTTGTGGTTTATCTCTCGTCTCCTGGAGTTGATGATTCAAGCAGCCTTACGATATACCTGAGATTATTTCGAGTGAATTGTAAACATTGTGCGAGATAATGTTCACTGCAAAGCAGTCCACATTTCCCTGCTGCTGTAAGTGGCGGAGCCTTGAGTTACAGAAGCCTTGAGAGAGAAAGAGATCCTAGGTATATATATTATATATATATATTTAATTATATATTTTTAATTTTTATATAGGGAAAAAATCAGGTTCTTAAAATTTCTTAAGAAGTGAAAATTCAGGGGTATATGAAAAATATAGTGTATGAAAACAGCTGTGTGTGTGTGTGTGTGGTTAGCTTTTTGGCACATTATCCCCGGGTAAAAACCCGACCAAGAAAACAGTGCCCCCAAAACCCAAAACAACCTGAAAATTTTCCCTATGATTCAATCCCCCCTCATCCGAAAGAAGAAAGGAAAAAAAAAAAATATTATTATATATATATATTATTATATATATATATATTATATATATATATAACTACCCCGAATATACATCTTTCTCTTCCAGCAAAGTTTATATCGCTTAAACATTCCCTGGCCCCCCTGACACATACATAATACATCATACGAAAATACATACACACAGCCAACACTTACACACAGACAACAGATCGTGTATACGAATTCCGTCTGTAGGTCGTGTATTGCAGGAAACCTGATGACGGGGGGGAATGTGTATTTTCCCTCCCCCCGTGTCAAAGCCCCCTTCGATACCATGCGAATTTCGGAATGTTTTGTTTTTGGGCCATTGCGCCCTTTTTTCTCGATTCCTTCCCCGGGAGGGGTCGATGGAGTCCCGAGAAAAAATGCACATCATTGGAATGCTGTGTTATTGCGGATTTATTTCATCTTTGATTTGATTCCTTCCAAGGGGGAGGGTCGATGGAGATCCGCAAAAGCACTATCGGAACTGATGTGTTATTGCTGGATTTATTGCATCTTTTTGGCTCGATTCCTTCGAAGGGGGGAGGTCGATGGGTCCAAAAACAAAATGCAATCATGGACCTGATGTGTTATTGCTGGTTTATTGCATCTTTGGACTGATTCCCTTTGAAGGGAGAAGGATGATGGGGCATCCCGAGAACAAATGCACATCAGACTAGATGCTCCCCTTGGGGCATGTTGAGTTTGGGGGTAAAAGGGATGGGGGGATGAGATGGGGGGTGTGGATAAGGGTTGCAGTTTAGGTCTTTGGGCAATGTGATTTTTGAGGATTTCAATCATCTGTTATCTCCTCTCGGGATTATGTTCGAGGAGCATATGGCCTTTGGGGGCCCTGGGGTGGAGGCTTTTATCATCGGGAAGGGGTTTAGAATTAAGATATTTGACAGCGTTTCCACTGTTGTGAAGGAAAGGGGAAAACCGTGGCTGTGTGGGTGAAAGCCCGCCATTTTGGGGACTGGGGACTGTGTACGCACAGCACTGTGGTGGGTTTGCTGTTAGTTGCTGAGAAGATTCATGGAGCTTTGGTTCAACGTTCGATTTTTGGTTGGAAAGTCGGGCACAGTCATCCCCGCTGTTCTCCTTCCCAAGGGTTAGTCGCAAAATAAAACCTGGCTAAACCTGTCGCATATTTTTTGGACATGAATAATAGAATGATAACTTTGTTGTTTTGTTTTTTGTATATACTTTTTTTTTTGCTTCAACTGCACAAATGGGAAAAGGTATCGCCAGGGCAAATTAAAGGCATAAAGTTAATGATACGAGACCGTAGCGCTAAGTTGGAGTTTAAATTTAAAAACAAGGAAAGGCAGAGTTAAGCCAAATTGAGAGATAAAGTTAGACATAAGAAAGGGTTTAAGCGTAAGTTATAGATGTTAAAGTTACTCAGATGCGAAAGACCAGCATCGGTTGGAGAAGTTACAGAGTAGAGAGTTAATCAGATACAAAAAGAAAAGGAAAATTCTGATTAAAATGTTAACCTTAGCACACGCAGGGAAGAAGTTCCTGGCACCCGTGTCTCTATCTACCAGCATGACCTTAGCTAAGCAGGTTCAGCTCTGGCAAGCGAATGGGCCGCCCACAGAAATGTCACGCCCACAGAAATGTCACGCCCACAGGACTGTCACGCCCACAGGATGTCACGCCCACAGGAATGTCACGCCCACAGGACTGTCACGCCCACAGGACTGTCACGCCCACAGGAGTGTCACGCCCACAGGACTGTCACGCCCACAGGAGTGTCACGCCCACAGGCGCCCTCTGTGCTTTGTCTCTCCCTTCATGACGAGAACAGAGGGGTGTCCTCTCTTTTTCCTACTCTGAGAAGCTGAGCTAGTTTTCTATTTTCTTTAATGAGAGAGAGAGAGAGAGAGAGAGAGAGAGAGAGAGAGAGAGAGAGAGAGAGACTGTAGTCTCTCACAGATGTAACAAATAATTTGTACATAATTTCATATATACATATATAAAAAAAAAAGCTTATCACTGTTCATGGCTTATTTCTCTCTCTCTCTCTCTCTCTCTCTCTCTCTCTCTCTCTCTCTCTCTCTCTCTCTCTCTCTGGGTAAGATCTTCGTCTCGTATGTTATTTCATGTTGATAGCATTCGTCCTGAGTGTGGCAGTCGTCAGTGTGTCCAGACGACACGGAGCGAGGCTATGGTGGAGAGAAGGGGGGGTCAGAGGTCATCCGAGGTCACTGAATACAGATGGTCTGGGCGCAGAGCCTGACAGATAATCATATGTAATGAGTGTGGACACCAACCACGCAAAAGGTCACATTAGCATTTTTCATTATGTAAATATAAGTGTAGGAAATTAATGATGGTGGATGACTGCATCTGTACAGGAGGAAAAGGGAGAGAGGGGAGGGTTAGGGGGGGTCTGGTCATGTAAGCACCAATGTAGGTGTCCCTCATCCATACTCATCCATCGTAAGCTGTCACACATCTCACCTACACACCCTCCCTGTCATCCACACTCACCCATCATCACCACCAAGTCACCCATCACCACCAACATTCACCCATCGTCCACACTCATCCATCACCCACACTCATCCATCACCCAACACTCACCCATCTCCCCACTCATCCGTCACCCCCCACACACTCAGCCATCATCACCACCAAGTCACCCATCACCACCATTCACCCATCATCTACACTCATCCATCACCCACACTCATCCATCACCCAACACTCACCCATCTCCCCACTCATCCGTCACCCCCCAAACACTCAGCCATCATCACCACCAAGTCACCCATCACCACCAACATTCACCCATCATCTACACTCATCCATCACCCACACTCATCCATCACCCAACACTCACCCATCTCCCCACTCATCCGTCACCCCCCACACACTCAGCCATCATCACCACCAAGTCACCCATCACCACCAACATTCACCCATCATCTACACTCATCCATCACCCACACTCATCCATCACCCAACACTCACCCATCTCCCCACTCATCCGTCACCCCCACACACTCAGCCATCATCACCACCAAGTCACCCATCACCACCATTCACCCATCATCTACACTCATCCATCACCCACACTCATCCATCACCCAACACTCACCCATCACCCCACTCACCCGTCACACCCACACACTCAGCCATCATCACCACCAAGTCACCCATCACCACCAACATTCACCCATCGTCCACACTCATCCATCACCCACACTCATCCATCACCCAACACTCACCCATCACCCCACTCACCCGTCACACCCACACACTCAGCCATCATCACCACCAAGTCACCCATCACCACCAACATTCACCCATCGTCCACACTCATCCATCACCCACACTCATCCATCACCCAACACTCACCCATCACCCCACTCATCCGTCACCCCCACACACTCAGCCATCATCACCACCAAGTCACCCATCACCACCATTCACCCATCATCTACACTCATCCATCACCCACACTCATCCATCACCCAACACTCACCCATCACCCCACTCATCCGTCACCCCCCACACACTCAGCCATCATCACCACCAAGTCACCCATCACCACCATTCACCCATCATCTACACTCATCCATCACCCAACACTCACCCATCACCCCACTCATCCATCACCCCCACTCATCCGTCACACCCACACACTCAGCCATCATCACCACCAAGTCACCCATCACCAACATTCACCCATCATCTACACTCATCCATCACCCACACTCATCCATCACCCAACACTCACCCATCTCCCCCACTCATCCGTCACCCCCCACACACTCAGCCATCATCACCACCAAGTCACCCATCACCACCATTCACCCATCATCTACACTCATCCATCACCCACACTCATCCATCACCCAACACTCACTCATCTCCCCACTCATCCGTCACCCCCCACACACTCAGCCATCATCACCACCAAGTCACCCATCACCACCATTCACCCATCATCTACACTCATCCATCACCCACACTCATCCATCACCCAACACTCACCCATCACCCCACTCATCCGTCACACCCACACACTCAGCCATCATCACCACCAAGTCACCCATCACCACCATTCACCCATCATCTACACTCATCCATCACCCACACTCATCCATCACCCAACACTCACCCATCACCCCACTCATCCGTCACCCCCCACACACTCAGCCATCATCACCACCAAGTCACCCATCACCACCAACATTCACCCATCGTCCACACTCATCCATCACCCACACTCATCCATCACCCAACACTCACCCATCTCCCCACTCATCCGTCACACCCACACACTCAGCCATCATCACAATAGCCTCCCTTGGGCTTTGCTGATGAATATGTAAAAGTTTTTGGCCAACTTCAAATTAAAACTCTGAGATTTTGGTTGATTTACCTTTTTTTTTTTCTCCCCTCACTGATTTTGAGCGAAAAATTCTGGTGATGGAATGGTTGCGGTTGCCATGGTGATGGGATGGGAGGTTGGTGATTGCCATAGTGATGATGGGAAGGTATGGGAATGTTGGATGGTTGCCATAGTGATGATGGGAATGTTGGTGATTGCCATAGTGATGATGGGAAGGTATGGGAATGTTGGATGGTTGCCATGGTGATGATGGGAATGTTGGTGATTGCCATAGTGATGATGGGAAGGTATGGGAATGTTGGATGGTTGCCATAGTGATGATGGGAATGTTGGTGATTGCCATAGTGATGATGGGAAGGTATGGGAATGTTGGATGGTTGCCATGGTGATGATGGGAAGGTATGGGAATGTTGGATGGTTGCCATGGTGATGATGGGAAGGTATGGGAATGTTGGATGGTTGCCATGGTGATGATGGGAAGGTATGGGAATGTTGGATGGTTGCCATGGTGATGATGGGAAGGTATGGGAATGTTGGATGGTTGCCATAGTGATGATGGGAATGTTGGTGATTGCCATAGTGATGATGGGAAGGTATGGGAATGTTGGATGGTTGCCATGGTGATGATGGGAAGGTATGGGAATGTTGGATGGTTGCCATAGTGATGATGGGAATGTTGGTGATTGCCATAGTGATGATGGGAAGGTATGGGAATGTTGGATGGTTGCCATAGTGATGATGGGAAGGTATGGGAATGTTGGGTGGTTGCCATAGTGATGATAGGAATGTTGGTGGTTGCCATAGTGATGATGGGAAGGTATGGGAATGTTGGATGGTTGCCATAGTGATGATGGGAATGTTGCGTGGTTGCCATAGTGATGATGGGAAAGGTAGCTAGTTGTCATAGTGGAGATACAATGGTTGAGTATCGCCATGGTGATGACTGGGAAGGTGGGTGGTTGCCATAGTGATGGTGAGGCAAGGGGGGGAGTTGGTGGTTGCCTTAGTGACGAGGAAGGGGTGGTAATTGCCACAGTGGCGGAGGGGGAAGGGTTTGCTGATGACTGTGGAAGAGAAGGGAAGTGTTGTGGACCCATGGCTGTTGTGTTGGCATGTAACTTACTTTTTGATGTGTGTTATTATCACTTGTGGTTTATCTCTCGTCTCCTGGAGTTGATGATTCAAGCAGCCTTACGATATACCTGAGATTATTTCGAGTGAATTGTAAACATTGTGCGAGATAATGTTCACTGCAAAGCAGTCCACATTTCCCTGCTGCTGTAAGTGGCGGAGCCTTGAGTTACAGAAGCCTTGAGAGAGAAAGAGATCCTAGGTAACGCCAGAGCTCTTTGATATAAATGTTTCCTGGTGTCATTATCAATGGAAAATTGGTATATATATATATATATATATATATATATATATATATATATATATATAGCAGCAATCCATATCAGTGGACGTAATGATATGGAATACCTTTCCTCCCTCACAAGAAACCCATCAGTCAGGATATGGAAATATACGAGAGACCAGACGAGCAAATGCCTTGTTGCAGTAGTTCCCCCTTCCAGAGGCTAAATCTGGAGCCATAGGCAGGAGCCTTTGCCTGGTGTTTTGAGCAGCCACAGACTCAGTGATGGGGAAGGGTTAGAAGTTGGCCCAGATGAACCTGGATAGGAACATGGGAGAGAAGTAATGACCCAGCGTGCGAGGGAATGGTGTGTTGCTGCTAGTCTGGTCTGGTCTGGTCATCAAAGCCAAGCCAGCTCAGGGAGGGAGGGAGAATTACTCGATCCAGCTTGGTAGGGAAGGGAACTGGCCATCAGGGGAAGAGTTTGTGGATGTGGCGGTGTGTGGTGGTGAGACTCCATCATACCTGAACACATTCAAGTCTCTCACCTCAGAAGACATTTCTACTAAAACCATTAACTCCATTAGTAGACTCGTTGTACATGGCGCTATCTAAAGGAACAGCCTTCCACCAAAACCATGAATTGATTATAAGTAAATCGAAATGACATATTCACATCTTATCGAATTCGTGTAAAGTTTCAGTTTTAAAAGTCCTGTTGAATGAGTAGCTTCCACACTGAGGTCAGAGATGGTAAACTGAACTACCATGGTACTACTTTCGTCATGTTGACCCCCTGATCATTACGAAGTCTAGGTCGGCTGCAGGATGGAAAGAAGAATCATTTTTCTCTTAAAGTTACTAGACATAACCAGGGTACCAGTGCAGGCAGAAAGCTATGAACCCTCGCTAGTTCTCAATTCTAGGTCAACATTCGACTATACAGAGCCAGGAAAAATCCTTGGCTTCGGACTTGTGAAACATTTCTTGTTTTCATGTTAAGACCGGAATCATTGTCACTAACCATCCCTAGAGGAGCGAACTGGCCTCCAGTAAACCTTTCTTGTGTAATCTTTGATAACTAGAATGACCTTTGAAGAATTACGGTACACTACATACGAAGGTCCATTTCTATTCGTCGTTCAACTTTGAACTGCTTCAATCTGGTCATGTAAATTCTGTTTTGCTGTGAGGATCGTCCTGTTCTACTCAAAGGTCGTACCGTCGTGCTTGAAGGTCGTCATGTCGTGCTCAAGGGTCGTACCGTCGTGCTCAAGGGTTGTACCGTCGTGTTCAAGCGTCGTACCGTCGTGCTCAAGGGTCGTACCGTCGTGCTCAAGGGTCGTACCGTCGTGCTCAAGGGTCGCACCGTCGTGCTCAAGGGTCGTACCATCGTGCTCAAGGGTCGTACCATCGTGCTCAAGGGTCGTACCGTCGTGTTCAAGCGTCGCCGTCGTGCTCAAGGGTCGTACCGTCGTGCTCGAGAACTCACATCCTCAAAAAAAAATTTCATTGAAAGTTGTGTGTGCGCCACATCTGATCCCCATCTTGAACCCTCTTTGATCAGAAATATTTTAACAGACTGAAAAACCCACCGTCTTGAATCGTACGGTAGGTAGTACCTCAATGTATGCTGTCGGTGTGTGAGAATGTTATCGTCTGAATATCTTGAATATTCTGAATAACTGTCTTCCCACACCACAAGACGAATATCCTGGATATTTTCCTGTGATAACATCTACTTGCGAGAAAACGCTGCGAAATCTTCCTATCCGATTTTGCGATGATGATGAAAACAGAAAACCGAAATATTCCCTCCCTTCTTTTATGAATTTGAAGCAGACTTTTTTAAAAAACAATTTATATAAGAAGATTAACTGTAGGTTCTGAGTGACCTTTCTCTCTTGGAATTCATCAGCGTTTGGTGTAAAAAAATGGTATCAACGAAAAATGTTATTATACCGTTGTAATAAAAATTAATGCATGGATTATATGCATACTTTATTATTATTTTTTCTATCTGACGAAATGTGATTTATTATCCACAAAATTCGATATATTCTGTATAAAGTTAATGTAAGAGCACTGAGGATTTTTGGCTCTGAAAGAGAAATGATTTATGAATGGGTTATACCAGCGGGTAGGTTATTTATTTATCTTTTTGAATATATAGTTATATAGGAATACTTGATGACCAACAGACGAAGCAAATAAACCTTGAAATATTCCAGTTGTGTACATCTAGAAAACAAAAACAAAAATACGAAGGTCCCTCTATCCCACGAAGGTCCCTCTCTCACACGAACGTCCCTCTCTCACACGAAGGTCCCTCTCTCACACGAAGGTCCCTCTCTCACACGAAGGTCCCTCTCTCACACGAAGGTCCCTCTCTCACATGAACGTCCCTCTCTCACACGAACGTCCCACTCCCTCTGGCTAGATAGACAAGCCGCCACGACATTACCATACTCAAAAAATTAACTTGATACCCAAATTCATTAGCAAGACCGATGCCTTTCATGTGATCACGCCTCAGCTCCGGACGCGGGCCAGGGAAGAGCAGGCGAGCTGATGAGAGACTGGCGCGTTTGATCCAGCGACATCGGAATTAAAACTTGCGTCAAAGGTTCGTCTGGCTGGCTATCTTGTCCCCCCCCCCCTAAAGGGGGGTCACAGACTTTTGTCTCGGCCTTAAGGGGGGGAGGGGGGGAGGGAGGGGGGTAAAGGCTCAGCTCATATACCTGTGAGTGGTTAAGCCACTATACCTCGTCTTGGATACCTTGGCTCATAATGTAACCAGTGGGCGGTGGCTCACAGGAGTCGTCCCACACCTGCACACACACACACACACACACACACACACACACACACACACACACACACACACATCTCTCACGTCCACTCAACATCTTCAAGTCTTGGGAGAAGTTTGCCAATATCAACGCCTTTGTGACAGTCCAGAGCTGTTCTCCTCCCCACTCGTAGGTTCTGTGCATAGCAAAGATAGACTGAGAGTTGTATTACCCACTTGTATAGATATATGACATAGACGACATGTTTCTTTGTCAATGTATAGTCACTAAACAAGAAATACCTTCAGATGATGATGATATAGAAAACGGGGTGATAGTAATGAGGAACTGAAAATTATATTCTTTTTTACCGTAGAAATTATGGCGCACGTTTTCTTGAGTCGTTCGGGGGGGCCTGTGAAAACATGTTTTCCGCAGCCAATCTGCATATTCTCAGGTCAAGGCTTGTTATATCAACTTTAGGGAGGATCAATCAAACTGTTTTCGTCCCAAACCAGACATAAAACATATTCAGATCACTGTTTATTCTGTAGATCATCGTACATCTGTCCATTCACAAGAGGGAAAACGTTCAAACGTTGTTTTGTTTCTTCCTGTTGTTTTGATTCTTCCTCGCACTCATCACCCTACCCTTTGACCCTTGACCTTGCCGGTAAAGGTCTGGAAAAAGGAGGGCCAGTGGTGTCAAGGGTAGTAGAGTAGTGAAGATGGTGATTCGAAGCTGTAGGGAAGATGCGTTTAGGTGAATTACACGCTCTTCACGATACTTCAAATTACAGTCTTCACGATACTTCAAATTAATCGTAGACGACAAAGAAGGAAGGTCCTTTTTAAACTCAATATGACGGAGGAATTTTCCATGTCTTACTTTGCTGTGAACACTCCAAACATGACGCCCTCTGGAGTCATTATCATCTCTAAGCCTGATATTCTCTCTCTCTCTCTCTCTCTCTCTCTCTCTCTCTCTCTCTCTCTCTCTCTCTCTCTCTCTCTCTCTCTCTCTCTCTCTCTCTCTCTCGTGGCGAGGGAGACAGTATGAGAGACCAGAGACTGTTAAACATCTAATCGAAAACTGCTCCTTAAAATCCCCTCTGGATATATATATATATATATATATATATATATATATATATATATATATATATATATATATATATATATATATAATCCTTGTCTCGAAAGATAATGTTACACGTAATTCCAAGAACAAAGTTGTTTGGTCTTATCTTGTCATACTTTATGAAGAAAGAACAGGTTTATCCACCACTTTATAAACCCCAGTCTGTACTTCAGTCGAAGAATTCACCTGTAAGGAAATTAGAAAATATATATATGACATATTCTTCATTTATAACAGGTCCAGATAAACAGATGCGTCTCCTGTTGACGATGGGATGAACTAGGAGAAAAACAGAATTTGAAGCAAAAGTAAAATATCTATTTTTTTTTTTCACACGCTACGAATCGCCAGTGCATTTCTCAACACCAGACCCTCAAAACAAAGTTGCTCTCTTCCCAAACAAAAGAATTTCATTAAACCCCGAAGCCACAGTATCCATTTCCATTAAAAGTTGTTGGATTCACAAGCGAAGACTTGGATCGTATTCAAGAATTAACAAAGTTTCGCGGAGGAGGAAGGGATTTAAAACTTTATTCTCGCAAGATCAAATTTCCAAGATATATATATATATATATATATATATATATATATATATATATATATATATATATATATATATATATATATATATATCATACATATTCGCCATTTCCTGCGTTAGCGAAGTAGCGTTAAGAACAGGAGATTTATTTTGGTTGTGTTGCCATACACGAACCTGATTGTCACTGCATGAAGAACCAGTACATGAGTCTTCCACCATGAAGAACCAGTACATGAGTCTTCCACCATGATGAGCCAGTACATGAGTCTTCCACCATGATGAGCCAGTACATGAGTCTTCC
>NC_092263.1:14491247-14501247 GCF_036320965.1 Panulirus ornatus | reverse complement strand
TGGCCATAGGTGTGGTATTATTGATCGAGTAGGCATTCTAAAGTTGCCATCTTCCACTGTAAATGGTCCAGACGGAATATCTGTGTGAAGAGAGTGCTGTGTGGAAGTGTGTATGTGTTGAGGTGTAGCTTGAGTGTATCTGGGAAGATGTAACTTTGAATTCGAGGGGATGTAAGTGTTTGTGAGTGACAGTTTGTGTTGGGGAGGAGGGTGTATGTAAGTACGTATTTGTGATATACGAGGAAGGAGTCTTACACTCGTAAGGTCTCATCTACGACCCTTATGTCGTAAAAGTGATTACTCACAGCATTTCTAAATTGTTTCTTGCTTATTTCCATGGCTTTTGGTGGTTCTATTTTTTCTTTTTTATCTTTTGAAGAACTGTTCAATGATGACGTCATTACATTTGTTTAAGACTTAAAGTATGTGATCAAGTTACCTCTTACTCTTCTCTTTTTAATGGTTGTCAGATTCATGGGCCCTTACCTCTCACTGTAATTCAATTATCTTAATTGTGTTTCAGTCTTTATTTCTTCCTCTGGTGCTTCTCAATTACTTCTTTGTGCTTCATCAAATGTGATGACGCATACTTGAGAATCGTATTCTGGCTTTGACCCAATATACGTTTTGAAGCTTTGAATTTTACATTACGTTTACTTAAAGCAAATCGCAGTATAGTAAAGTTATCCCTTGAATATTAGACTTCGTTTTCTCTTGTACTTTTGTAAGAGAAAACAGTAAGTTTTTCTTTAGGGAATACTATTATAAACCTTTGAGCTTTATTGTCACGAAATTTGATACTTTATTCGCTGCTGCTTTAAGCTCTGACTCTAACTTTTGTTTGTATAAGGTTCGTCGTACATGTTTTATAGTACAGTTATTGCCGTCTGTGTGATGACGCTATGACGCTACGGGTACGGGACCGTATCCCTAGCTGGGACGTCACGGATACGGGACCGTATCCCTAGCTGGGACGTTACGGATACGGGACCGTATCCCTAGCTGGGACGTCACGGATACGGGACCGTATCCCTAGCTGGGACGTTACGGGTACGGGTTCCCAGAGTCTGCCTTCCTCCCTCCCTCGACTAGTGGCCAGGGATGTGCTAATCCGTTATTATTATCATTATTTTTGTTGTCTTGGATGTCTGGCTAAAGACGTATCATCTCTCTCTCTCTCTCTCTCTCTCTCTCTCTCTCTCTCTCTCTCTCTCTCTCTCTCTCTCTCTCTCTCTCTCTCTCTCTCTCTCTCTCTCGGCCAAGCTTTGGGCCCAAAGAAACTCCGACCAACTTTTAAGTACTCAGTATCCTTTAAGGTCGTATTTTGCTAACCTCATACAATACTCTGATGTATTGTACTACCCTGTATAATACATTACCCAGAGCTTGAATTTTCCCTGATCATCATAAGGTCGATGGAAGGTAGACTTGTTCGTCAATATTCAGCACTAACGTCTTTTGGACTTACGAGCATAAAATTGACTCGTATGAGTTGCTATAAAGTGGCACCGCCCCATACTTAGGTCGATCTATTATTCACAAGAGGAGTTTTATGATGCGTGCTTGTCTGTCTGTGCCTATGTATGTGTGTGTGTGTGTGTGTGTGTGTGTGATTACTACTTTTGTGGTAAGGGGGAGAGAGTTTTACACTCGTGTTGTCCCGTCTCACAACCTTTTGTACATATGTACCATACACACACACACACACACACACACACACACACACCTGAGCCAGGTACCATATTAATCTGCTAACCCCGAGGGATGGATGAACACCTGGGTTGGGTGTAGGCCGGCTGCCACAAGAAAGGATTCGAACCCAGGCAGTTCCGACCTCAGGCTGGCCCATGCTGGTCGGTGCCGCAAACCACTAGAACACGGAGGCCTAGTCTGTGTGGATACGTGTACATGTCTGTCTATAGTTTGTGCATTATGTGTCTGCCTGTCTGTCTGTAGTCCTATTCCGACGCATACGTACCCAACAGCACTAAAACCAAACATAAAAGAATTGTTACGATTCCTATGTTCGTTTTCTGTAGATCGGAAAGAGCTTATGCAGAAACGGAGTATAATTTGACTGGAAATGAATAAGTATAAGGAAAGAGAAAAGTCTAGAGACGACAAAGACGGAGAGAATCATATGGAAGTGATAACTGGGGAAAATAGGATCAGAAGAGACAGAATAATAGAGGATCAAAAGAGACAGAATAAAAGAGGATCAGAAGAGACAGAATAAAAGAGGATCAGAGTTGACAGAATAAAAGAGGATCAGACGAGACAGAATAAAAGAGGATCAGAATTGACAGAATAAAAGAGGACATAAGATAATACAAAGAATTGAACACGTTCTAATGAAAACTTGATGTTTATGAAATATTCAGCAGGTCTGTTGAATGAACAGGTTATTAATAACATGGGAATGGACATGTGTTTAGAAGAGGATACAACACTTGACAGTCATTTTCAAGAGTATGAATTACTGTTCTAGTTTAGTTTGAGGGTGTGATATGATGAATAATACTGATAGATGAATAAAACTCTGGAAATGGTGTGAATATAGAATCATATATGCCAAGCATACAGAAACCAGCAACATTGTAAATTATGAAGGTAACTCAACGATTGTAAACGATTGTAAAAGGGGTCCCCACCCCATCTTCTCTTGAAAACAATACATTAAAGATTGAATTTGGGACTGATAAGGGATGATGGAAGAGAACCATGGTGGAACGAGCAAAAGAGTAATAAAGCCATACAGATGAAAGATAAGGAAAGGTAATTGACGCATAAAATTAACCAATGATAACATGCTGAAAGGAAAGGTTAGTTATCATGACGAAGTGTAATTACCTCGTTTACGGAAACGATCCTTCACTCAGCAACCTCACTTATTTATTTAGTGGCCAGCCATCACGACACCATTACCTCAGAGTCCAAGGTGGATCTAAGTGCACGCTTCCCACCGTATCTTGAAATATATGAAGTTCAGGCAATTTATTGGTTTACCTGACCATCAGGTCGTGGCCATACGTTAATGGAAACTTGGTTTACCTGACCATCAGGTCGTGGCCATACGTTAATGGAAACTTGGTTTACCTGACCATCAGGTCGTGGCCATACGTTAATGGAAACTTGGTTTACCTGACCATCGGGTCGTGGCCTCAACCTGATAGAAACTCATGATAACACTGAGGTAAACTCTCTCTCTACGGTGAGTATTTAGTAAGATTTTATGGGTAAACTTTTCTCGTAGGAATTAATAACGAATGGGGGGCAGGCGATGCTAGGCTATGTACGAATTACATGCACCAAATGACAAGGCCAAACTTCCCTAGCAAACTTCCTAAGAGCAACCGTAAATCAAAAACCATCGTTAACAACCATCGTTAACAACCCATGAATTAGCCGTGTGTTGTGACATTCTTCGACCCATATCTACACCCGATAAAGCAGACACATCCATGAGAATATATATAACCTCTCTCTCTCTCTCTCTCTCTCTCTCTCTCTCTCTCTCTCTCTCTCTCTCTCTCTCTCTCTCTCTCGACTCCTCAGTAACATGAATAAAGGACAAACATTATGTGGTACCTCTTCCCCCTCGTAGTTATATAGTAATTTAGAGGATAGCATTACCCTTCTTGTGCCAGACATGCAACGAGTGTTCCAGTAACGCGCTCTTGTTTCACGTCCCCATTGTGACAGGTACGACCACCACCACCTCAGTGTTCCGTCAGCTTTTCTGACGCGTGGCGTCTCCCGCCCTCCCTCCCTCCACGCAACTCCTAGTGTTAATGGCCTCTGACGCACTGGGATTACCGCTGCACCGGAGCCCGGACGCGGTGAATGTGTCTGTCTCGATGGACGGGATGTAAACATCAAAACATCACAGGCACCGGTCATACTGGAATTTCTTAGACCTCCTCAAGCCGCCTTAGGGGACTATAAGACCCACATACGAAGGGACCAGTGGTAGGTAGTATTATCAGGCCTTTGTGATCCTCGAAAGATGGAAATATATTCCAAGAAAATAGAAGAAATCTACCAATATACGTCAATGGACATATTTCCATGATCTTCAACTGGTCGAGAACCTACAGTGTGTGTAAGCAGGCTTACCAGGATGATGAAGAAGGGCAGTGTGGCAGTAGCGTAGGCCAATCAGAACTCAGGTTCTCAGGGAGGGCAGCAATCCCGGCCACGCTGCAACACCCACCTTACCCAGCAGCCCAGACAGCTCGAATGCCTAGGGAAACAGGACACCACCTTGAGGAACCTTGGACGACGATGGGTGCTGCAGAACGTGAGGCTCGGGGTTCGATAACCCCCATCCTTCGACTTTGGGTGACCTTGGTGCTGCTTTGCCTTGACCTAGGTGAGAGGTTGTAGTGAGTGAGAGTTGTGAGTAGTAGTAGTAGTAGTAGTGGTAGTAGAGTGAAGTGTTGTGGATAGTAGCGTGTCAGTGATGGGCGGCTGGTTTATATACGTACGGGTGTGTGTGTGGGGGGGAATTTAGTGCAATGTACACTGCACTATACATGTTTTCGACTGTCTTAATTCCAGTCATGTTCTCTCTCTCTCTCTCTCTCTCTCTCTCTCTCTCTCTCTCTCTCTCTCTCTCTCTCTCTCTCTCTCTCTCTCTCTCTCTCGCAAGACCTAATAAGCAATTACACATGAACGCCCCAACCTTCGTGACTGTGCTGTTACGTGTGTAACGGTAACGTAAGCTACATTTTATACGTTGTCCATTTTCATGGCTTGCGAGACGGGGAGGCGAACGCTTCCATCAATGCGTAATGCCAGGGTTGCGTAACGCCAGACAAGGGGGTCTGAGGGAATGTCGTAAAAGGCACGATTTTGAGGCATGTTGATGGTGTCGTTAAGGGGGATAGTGGTGGGGATTAAGGGGTTGGAGGAGAGTGGTAGTGTTTAAGGACAGTGGCTGGAGTGAAGAAGTTGTGTGAGAGACACATGAGTACGTCAGGGAGCTGGAGACTGACGTGAGTGTTGAGGGGACCAGGAAGTGCCAGGTGTTGTAGGTCGTCCTTGAGAATTAAATGACTGTTGTGGTCACAGTATCCTTTTAAAGGACACCAGAAGAGTAGTGGGGTCACTCGTATGAAGTTCCTTCCCTGCCCCTTTCTTCCAGCGTATGTCCGCAGCATCCCAGTCGTGGAACTATCTGGGGGGAATTCATCCCTCTGCCTGAAGGAGAACTTCGATGCCCTTGGGAACCAGTTCTCCATCTGTGCTCACCTCCAGCCTCAACCTGACGATGACCACCACAACGACCACAGTGGGACAGTCTTGACCCTCAGCCACAGTGGGCTCGCATGGAGAGCTGGTAATTATACCCTTTGGTGTAATTTGTTATAAAACGAGTGTTAGATTTTTAGCAGGGGACGTGATGTGGGGAGGGAGGGGAAGACGAGGTCAGAGATGAGCCATTCGTCTTCGACAGCATACATTGACCTGTTGCAGTTAGTACATACGTATACTCGTCAGGCACCAGTACAGTCGTAACTACAATGGCCAGGCACCACTACAATGGTAACTACGACACCCAGTTACTACTACACCAGCATATCATCACTACATTCCACTCCCAGGACAAAGACCACAGCATTATCCACACACCACTTTACCAAAAACTCGCCTTCTTCCCTAACCACTCCACCATCCAGACACCTCAACACCAACAAACTCACCATCTCAGCACATCTACACGAACCACTACACCACCCAAGAGCCACTACAGCAACTAACTATCATCAATATCATATCCTCACTGCAGGCATCACATCCTCGCTTCTGGTGCTGGAGGAAACTGACGAAGAAAAGGGGAAAAAAATGACGTATGGTGATCCCTTCAAGGCTGGAGTGTGGAACCACCTGTGTTTCTACTATGGAGCCACTGATGGAGTAAGCCTCACTCTAACTTTACCAGAAGTGCTTTCAGGGGAGAGAGATGCAGAAATGCTCGTTTTCTAGTAAAGGTCTTGTTGGCTTCGCCCGTTTTCTAATGGCATTTGTATCAGTATATGAATTTAGTCAAATCCCTGAGTACTGTGTTAGATTTTCGAAAGGTATGATTAAGCGATATTTCTTTACGGAATGATTTGGTGAGTCTTGTGTCTCCCTGTCTGTCTATCTGTGTGTACATCTTTTATTAGTTTGTGCCTCTGTTTATCTTCTGTCTGTTTGTCTGTGTGTACATCTTTTATTAGTTTGTGCCTCTGTTTGTCTTCTGTCTGTCTGTCTGTCTGTACATCTTTTATTAGTTTGTGCCTCTGTTTATCTTCTGTCTGTTTGTCTGTGTGTACATCTTTTATTAGTTTGTGCCTCTGTTTATCTTCTGTCTGTCTGTCTGTGTGTACATCTTTTATTAGTTTGTGCCTCTGTTTATCTTCTGTCTGTTTGTCTGTCTGTGTGTACATCTTTTATTAGTTTGTGCCTCTGTTCACCAACAGGTTGTACTTAAGGTGAGTGGCCAGGAGTCTGAAGTTCTAGAGACGAAACAATTAGATAATAACACCCACTTCGACCCGAGCGCTCCCTCTAGGCTCTGTCTGGGCTCATCTGAGCTCGAATACCCGGCTCTTCGTGGTCTCATAACAGGGTTCTATGTCACTCCCTTGAGCGATGAGCCAGAGAGCGGGAACCACGCCTTCCCCAAGGATTGCACCAGCCTTCTACCCAGCGATGCTCTCCTCACCCTAAACTCCAGCTGGTTAGCCACTGGGAACGTCAACACCTTCGACTACACCCCGGCGGAGCTGTGTACTGAGACACTATCTACCGTGGCCCTGCGTGCACGAGCCAGCCAAAGCGAGGTGCTCATCATGTGCTACGCCCTTGGTGGCCGCCTAACCACAGAGAGCGAGGCGGGAGCCAGCACCGCTGACGTGTTGTCAGCCTGGGGCCGACTTTGCAACGCGAGCGACGGCGTCGTGTCCTGGCTGAGCAGTGTAGGCGACGATGATGCTCACTTTGAATGTGAGGACGAGAGCGATACTGACTCAGTGTGTGGTGTTCTGCTGGCGAACGGCAGCGTCGCCTCCTTGCCGTGCATCAAGGAGCTCGAATGCAGCATATGTCGGGTGCCATACGACCGACGCTTCACTGTCTACGGCGCCGTGAAGTTCGTGGATCATCGCTATACCTTGCGGACGACGCCCGAGGGCGACATGTACTTCGAAGGTGATGATGGTTATTCGTCCATTGAACGAGACGGGAGCGACTGGGTCCTCCAGTCAGAGTTACATAGTAAGAAATGGCGGCTTCGTACCGCCCCGACTCCGACGGGGCGTGGCATCTGGGAGTTCCAAGGAGGCAGTGCGTTGCTGACGGTGACACACTGCAACGCAGCCCATTTCTCCTGCACGGAGGGCCTCTGCGTCCCCAGGAAGAACCTCTGCGACGGCTTGCATCACTGCGCCGACGACAGTGACGAGAAAGAGTGTCAACTGATCGTCAAACACGAGGGTTACGTGCCAAAGATCAGCCCGGCGAATGGCAAGAAGATGCCAGAGACGATGTATTACGACCCGTTCATCTTCGCCGTGAGCGACATCACCACCATGGATGGAAAAGCCACGTTCGACATCTCGATCGTATTCAAGTGGAAGGATCCAAGAATCTCCATCAGGAACCCGAAGCCTCAGAGGCAGTACTTCGAGTGTTCGGAGATCTGGTTCCCGACCCTCTTCGTCGTCAGCGGCTACACGGAAGGTATCCTTCAGAAGATCGACCCGTATTCCGGCGACTGCTTCATCGAATCGCACAAGAACCATTCCCCACACAGGCCGCTGGGCGACCCCTACAACAGTAAGTTGAAAAAGGCTTTGGAAATTCAGAAACTGTGGGAAGCCACTGAGTCCACCATACCTGTGTCCTGGTTCACGTTTTGTGTTACCATATCTCTATTACCAAATGCTTTTCTTTATATATATATATATATATATATATATATATATATATATATATATATATATATATATATATATATATATATATATATATACATATAAATATATGTAAGGATATTCCAAGTTTTTCACGGAAATGTCTTAAAGATAAAGGTTTATATTTACTTAACTAATTATATTAACCTTTTTTTTTAAGTAGTTCTCTCATAATTCGTATTTTATTTCCTGTTTACAACGTCCGTGTCAAAGATTCAAGAGAACTGCGTTACATATTTTCATCTTCGAACACTTCAGCTGTCTGACACACGAAATTTCACTCACGAACTTCATTCACTTTCACTCCTGATGTCACTGAATAATGTCTGAAATCTGAAAACTGGACTTTCTTATATCTCGTAACAGATGAAGTCTCGGACGGATCTGAGATCGAGATAAACTACCGAATAGGCTTCCTTGTGACGCTGCCTTGCCACTTCCAGCTGCAGAGGTATCCGTTCGGCCGACAGATGTGCAACGCCTGCATCGTATTGAACAATGGATACGAGGACTACATCTTGCAACCTATGTATCCTGAGGACGACATCTACGAAGTCGACAACAGCAAGACGGACTTGCTGGAGTTCAAGCTTCTGCGAGCCACACAAGAGGTCGTCGCTAAAGACAGCGAGGGAAAGGAGTCAGTCGTCGTTTTAACGTTGCATCTCTCTAGCCTCTACGACTACCACTTGTTGAACAGCTTCGCCCCGAGCGCCCTCATGTTCTTCATATCGTTCTCCTCCCTGTTCTTCCCCATGGAGAACTTCAACGAGAGGATCATGGTGTCCCTGACAGCCTTGCTGGTTCTGGCGACCCTCTTTGCCCAGGCAAGCAACACCTCGGTCAGGACCCCTTACCTCAAGCTCTTGGACGTGTGGTACGCGGCGATGATCGCCTTCTGCTTCCTAGTTGTCGTCATCAACGTCATCGTCAACTCCCTCATGTCTGGGAAGGCCTCCTCCTCGTCCTCCTCCTCCTCTTCGTCTACCGTCTCGCCCGAGTTCAAGGAGCGGAAGATCTTGGGCCTCGATGGCAACCTACCTGCTGTAGACGGGATGACGCTGAAGGTCGGTTGGAGCAGCGCCTCGACTGAGGGAAAGAAAGGCAAAGAATCAGGCGCCAGATTGAAGCGAGCAGCCATGTGCAATGTAGCGTCTATCACTCTGCTAATCTTTCTATCAGTCACCCTCATCTTGGTATACATTCTGTTGGCATCTGAGTTGATATAAGCAGTACCTCAGACACCCCTAAACACATATACTGAGACGAAATAAGAATCAATGATTCTCTTTAATGCTACTGAATTCGATGTTAGTGGTATCCAGTTCTGCCTTAAGGAGTGTCGAACCTCACCCTCGTAAGCTTGAATCCTCTTTCCTGACCTATAGCACTCACACCAATGGGATCCAGACCACTGGAGTATTACGTGTGGCTTATTGAGCGTGATGTAGTGTTGGTCAAAGTCTGACATTTCGTGTAAGTTTTGATACCTGTCTCTATGTACCATACTCCATAGAGTTGTGTGTCTTGTAGAGTCCAGAACGAAGTATGAGTTATGTATTCAAATTGTTCTATAGAGTTTAACGTATACCGTAGAGTTATGTATTCCACATGTTCTATAGAGTTAAATATGTCCCATCATATAGCTCTCATTATAGAGCATACCAAACAGTATGCACTGTCAAATGTTTCATTTAATACGAATTATAGCATGTACCATCCAGTGTGCTGCATAGATAAACATTCGGTTATATAGAGTCCACTACTATACAGTGTGTATCACAGTGCCAAGTGTTCTCTGTGCACTATAGAGTCACATTTTCATCATACAGTATACACTTCGCTGTATGATATCCACTTAGTATGCACCACGGAACTTAAAAGGCATTTGAGTTCTCCCGCGCAAATAGAAGTACTGTATTCAATCCCCTTGGATATGACGCACTAAATTCCCTAAATCTGGGTTAAATGTCTTTCAAGGCGTTCGCAAACTCATAAGGTCATTGAACACCTTTGATAGGAACTTGAATCCTTTTGGA
>NC_092263.1:14156247-14158747 GCF_036320965.1 Panulirus ornatus | reverse complement strand
TGCTTTATAAAGTCACAGTACAAACTTTATAAAGTCACAGTACAAACTTTATAAAGTCACAGTACAAACTTCATAAAGTCACAATACATACTTTATGAAGACACAGTACATACTTCATAAAGTCTTAGTACAGTACATACTTTATAAAGTCACAGTACATACTTCATAAAGTCACTGTATATACTTTATAAAGACACTACATTACAATAAACCCACCTCAGACTGACGTGTACGTACGAGGCTGCGTTACTGACCCACATTGAACGTTAAGACTCGATCGAAACCACGAATTGACCACCTTCCTCCCTTGGGAAAAATGATGGAAGAAAATTGCCATCAGGCATCCTCTTGGCTACGAGGATATTGCGTGTGTGTGTGTGTGTGTGTGTGTGTGTGTGTGTGGTTCTAACGAACTAAATACGCGCCAATTGCTTCAGGTTTTCGCTCCGGGCCTCCCCCACCACGACAAATGGCCCCGGTTATAATGGTTCAGAGCTGGGATGTGATTTCTGGTGGTTCCAGTATCCGGTTGCTGGAGTTAGACTAGTCGTAAGGCGTTGGGATACATCTGAAGTCTTCACAAAAAGTCTTACGTTATACTAAAACGTTTTTTCTCTGGTTGTTTTGTGCCTGAAAACGTTTCTGGATCCCGGTTTGTACTATCATCATCTATGCTGGGAAACGTTTATAATTGCTATATGCAGTAAAACGTTGTTTTGATCGTAGTATGCTAGGAAACGTTTCTTGGTGGGTGCCTTGTTCTGGGAAACGTTTCTTGATGCTCTTTGCTGGTAATTCTTTGTTGATGGCCATAGAAACGTATATTGATGCCTTGAATTGGGAAACGTTTATTCATGCATTATATGCTGAATGAGTGTCATGATTTACCATGCGGGCAACGTTTGATACTGTCTTTTGCTGAGAAACGTTCCTTGACGTTTCCTGGAATGTCTCTGTTTGTTTTGTCCCGATGACTGTGTCCTTGAAAACGTTTCTGGATCGTACTCTTAACGAGTCCTTGAGCTGAGAGAAGTGTTCTCATATCTTACTCTAGGAAACGTTTGCAGATCCCATGTGGCGGCATAACGGTCAATCCTCGTGTGGCTGGGTATTCACACGTAAACTATGGGAAGCAGAGGACTAGCGCGTGATTTAGTAGCCTCAATACACCCATTCCTCGACCTATTCCGAAAGGAAAAGGATGACAGGCTTGGTCTGGGTGTGAGTCGGCTGCTTTGCCGTGTCCCAAGTTCGAACCCGGGCGGGCCCGTGCGATTGGTGGGTCACAACATGTGTGTATATATGTATGTGTCTCTATTAGTATGTTTTATATAGCATTATACTAGTGCTATCAACAACGTTCTACTCTGAACTGGTTTTCCTGTTCATAATTGATATATATATATATATATATATATATATATATATATATATATATATATATATATATATATATATATATATATATATATATATATATATATATATATATATGTCATTATTAACGTTATTTTCATCTATTGATTTAGCTCATTACGAGGATATAAGCATTAGGAAGTGGGAAGACATGCTCTAATGATATCTATTTTGATAGCCTTTTGGAAAAAGATAGCTAATTACCCAGTTTGGTCAATTTAGTTTAGTATCTGGTAAAGGCCTGGAATTTGATGATATACCGCGAATGAAACGCCACCTTGAGGACCTTCTTGCTTCAAAGGAATCCATCAGCTCCCTGCTCCTTTGTGGAGCGTACCTAAGAAGCTACAAAAGCCTTATGAACAATGCCTTAGGTAGTAAAATGTAAATATATAAAGATAAAACCCCGAAGCAAATTTCCTTTAGAGTTACCCTGACAGATGTTTCATTTTCTATCATATTGGGAGAAGAAAATGTACTTGTGAGCGGGGTAACTACAAAATGTTATTTTTCGTTTTTGAAATGAATGTTGGACATATTATAGAGTTGATGGGAGTTTTCCGTACATATTTGATGGTCATAATTTGGTAACATGCACTTGTAAGTTATAAAGTAAGTGTATCTATGGCAGAAACTGGGCACCGATACTGACAGACGCTGGTGAAGTGATGGATAGAATATACTAGTGTTAGGTATGGGAAAAAATGGGTTTTGGTAGCATAGCTTGAATGGAATATGTCTTGTGCTGGAAATACGGGTCTAATACGTTGCTAGGATGGATTAAGATAGGATAAATTGAGCTGAATATCTTTTGTCTTTATGTTTGTGACGACAATCAAGTTGGGGAAAATGTTTATATGTATATACATCTAATGTCTCTGATTTAGATTACAGGCATGAAGGAGAAGGAGAAAGGGAAGCGTGAGGACTGGTACTTGCCGTGGGTGATCAGGCCGGAACTGCTGCGTGCACAGCAGGAGTTACAGAGAGCCAATGGTATCGCTACCAACACTACCACCTCGCCAGTGCCATCCCCTAACTCTGCCGCCGCCTCTGCCACCGCCACCACCTCCTTGGCCGCCCC
>NC_092263.1:14108747-14151247 GCF_036320965.1 Panulirus ornatus | reverse complement strand
ATATATATTTGTCTGTGGAAGGCCTTATAAAAGCGTGTCGCAAATTGCTGTTCCACTACAGAACGTGAGATGACGTAGTTAGTCCTGTGGCTGTGGTCAGCGGGAGTGGTCAGTGGTAGAGAGGAGAGAGAGAACAGTTCAGAATCGTGTTTCATACTGGTCTCTCGTGTAACGATGTTGACAAGTTAACAAGGTCGTTCGTTGTCTTGGTTGAAGTGTTGTTTGTGGAGTAGTTCGGGATCTCTTGTATTGGTTTGTTCACGTAATGATGTTAGAAAGTTCGTAGGGTCGTCTGTCTTTGTTGGCGTGTCGTTAAAACGAGGTGATTAAGGGTCGTGTTTCATACTGGTGTGGCACGTAATGATGTTAACAGGTTTGTTGGGTCATTGTCTTCGATGTAATTTTTTTTTTTGGGGGGGGTGATTCAAGGTCACGCTTGCCCCAACACAGTGGTTCATGGTGTGGTTTAATTGTGTCAATTGGGTTGTTATTTCTGTTCGTAAGATGCACCCACCAGTATAGTCACAACATGAAGATGTATGTTTGCGACGCATTCAGGTCCAAATGATACACTCGCAATGTAGCCTTAAGCACGAGAGTACGACCCTTTGAGGACGAAGGCACGACCCTTGAGGACGAAGGGCAGATCTTTGGCCCTCTCCCTTAAGAGTCACGTCCAAAAGTTAGGTCATCATACTTTAGTATCGTACCGTCGTGCTCAAGGGTCGTACCGTCGTGCTCAAGGGTCGTACCGTCGTGCTCAAGGGTCGTATATATACCGTCGTGCTCCATGGTCTTATACCGTCGTGCTCAAGGGTCGTACCGTCGTGCTCAAGGGTCGTATATATACCGTCGTGCTCAAGGGTCGTATATATACCGTCGTGCTCAAGGGTCGTATATATACCGTCGTGCTCAAGGGTCGTATATACCGTCGTGCTCGAGGGTCGTATATCGTCGTGCTCAAGGATCGTCCTGTCGTACCCAAGGGTCGTACCGTCGTACCCAAGGGTCGTCCCTACGTACCCACGGGTGCCAGCCAAGTCGTGCTGATGTGTGGTGCGCCATCACCACCAGCAGCCAGGCTGCTTTGAGAACCGTCGAATGGGTTTGTAATGGGTCGCTTCGTCCCCCCCCCTCCTCCTACAACAGTTGGGTAATGGGTTAATGGGTTAGCTGCTCAAGGCGCTTCCTGGCAACAGCTGGGGAGTGGGCGGTCGTCAAGGATACAGGATGTTGGTGGAGGGAAATTACGGACTCCGTCTACGTCCTTATGAAACACCAAGGCAGAACGTCTCCTGTTTGATGTTGGCGTTTCGTGTTGGTGTTGGTGGTGTTGGTGGGGATGGTGGTGAGTGTTGGTGTTGGAGAGGACTTCGGGTTCTGGTGATGGGGAAAAGGAGGAGGAGGATGATGAACCTAGATCCCCACCAGACCAGATGATGACCATCATACAGACATAAGTATGATATACGTCTTCTTGTGTATGGGTTTTGTGAGTACACACACACACACACACACACACACACACACACACACACACACACACACACACACACACACACACACACACACAGAGTACATGTGTGCATCTACATCTATTTTCTATTCATTATCTACATGGCCAGTAAACTATCATTACCTCTCATGTTATCATTTATCAAATCATCCATAACATTATCAACCAGCAACGTCAGTCTGTTTGTTCTTCAAGTGAACAAAGTGAACATAACAATCTCTTCCTCTAACCACACAACATCAGGGGGGGGCCCCCACGTAGCAAGCGAGTGCCACAGTGTGAAGGAAACGAATGGTGATATGTTCCGTGGCACAGCAGAGAGAGAGAGAGAGAGAGAGAGAGAGAGAGAGAGAGAGAGAGAGAGAGAGAGAGAGAGAGAGAGAGAGAGAGAGAGAGAGCGTATGGAAGGGCCGGTAACCGACATTTGCGTGTGCTCTCTACACCATGGCTTCATCAGCTCCATCTTGGTTTAGAAGGAGAAAAAGTAGAAAAAAAATGAATGAAATTGGTAGATGATTTCAATCATGGCCCTGCAAGCGGGTGTAGAGGTGGCTGTTGAAAGTAGAGGAAGGTTATAGGAAGAGGAGGAGACGAGGGATGGGATAGAGAGAGGGACCTCCAGTGTTCGTGTTGTGATGGAGGTATCATAACGGCCCGGCCTCGTGTGGTCAGTGTCTACACAGCATCTTCGGGAAGCAGCTGCCCGAAAAAAAGGGGTGCCTGGGACCAACCCTTGATGGCAGAGCTAGCCAGCTAGCCAAGGTGCCAGCCAGCAAACCAACCAACTAACCAACCACCCAACCAACCATCTAACCAGCTCACCAACCAACCAACTATTTAACCAACCCACCCAGCAATCAACCAACTATCTAACCAACCCACCCACCAACCAACTCACCAACCAACCATCTAACCAGTCCACCAACCAACCGACCAACCATCTAACCAACCTACCAACTAACCACCTAAATAACCAACCAACCAACCAACCACCTAAATAATCAACCAACCAACCAACCAACCAACCAACCATCTAAGCAACCCACCATCCAACCACCCACTTAGTCAGTCAACCAACCACCCAGCCAGACAACCAACCAACCATCTATCTAACTAACCCAACCAACCAACCAACCAACCAGTTAGTCAGTCAACCAACCAACCAACCAACCATCTAAGCAACCCACCATCCAACCAACCACTTAGTCAGTCAACCAACCACCCAGCCAGACAACCAACCAACCATCTATCTAACCCAACCAACCAACCAACCAGTTAGTCAGTCAACCAACCAACCAACCAACCAACCAGTTAGTCAGTCAACCAACCAGCCACCAAGACAACCAAGCACCAGGATCACCAGCTCACAAAGAACACGGCCCGAACAAAAAGTTGCCTTGGTTGTCTGCTCAAGATTAGATTTTGTCACACCTTACGAACATCAGGGAAGGTGAGTTTGTATCCCAGTGGCTCTCTTGGTGTAGCGAAGATAAGACGGGTCGTCATAATACAGTTCTAACTGCCACCTGATACCACTACTACCACCAATACCCCTCCCCCACCACCACCCCCCCAGTTCAATGATCTCTTGGGCCTCCCGTTTTCTTTTTTTTTTTGGTATGTGTGAAAATATGTTGATGATTTGGAGGTAAAAGTCGATTAGATTTGCGCGTACGGTGTTGCTTTTTACACACACACACACACACACACACACACACACACACACACACACACACACACACACACACACACACACACACACACACACATTTGATTTAATTCTTTTATTTTTGTTCTAATTTTCCAAAAGAAGGAACAGAGGAGGGGGCCAGGTGAGGATATTCCCTCAAAGGCCCAGCCCTCTGTTGTTAACGTTACCTCGCTAACGCGGGAAATGGCGAATAGTATGAAAGAAAAGAAAGATATATATATATATATATATATATATATATATATATATATATATATATATATATATATATATATATATATATATATATATATATATAGAGAGAGAGAGAGAGAGAGAGAGAGAGAGAGAGAGAGAGAGAGAGAGAGAGAGACTTGGTCAATCCATGTAGCCAGCGCACTTCAGGACCGGACCGACAACATGTCCTAACTGTACCGGGAGTTTTATTACGCGTCGTTTAATTATTTCAGGATATGCAAATGAGGCTTGCTGGAGATAGGCTTAAGAAAATACGCAGACGTGGGTTGTGCCGGGCTGGTTGAGAAAAAAAGTATTGAGAAGCCATGCACGAAGGAACCAGGTGTGTGTGTGTGTGTGTGTGTGTGTGTGTGTGTGTGTGTGTATGTGTGTGTGTGTGTGTGTGTGTGTGTGTATGTGTGTGTGTGTGTGTGTGTGTGTGTATGTGTGTGTGTGTGTGCTCTCTCAGCAACTCAAAAGGTAAAGAGGCATTTAAATATGAGTAGTGTTGCGGGGCAACCTCGATAGCATCAGGTACATGAGTTGGCGCCAGGTGTTTGTTGTGGTACGTGACGGCGTGTGGCAGGGTGGTTGACACATCAGTTTGTTCCTGCCTGATTGCTTCTTAATTGCCGGCTGCTGTTCAAACCCACGCCATGACGTGGGTGAATGTCATGCCACGCCTTATATGCGTATGAGCCGTGTTAGTGGCAGATTCATTGACAGATAGGAACATGAACCTTTTACTTAAGCTTTTAAAATTTCTTTTTCTTTCTTCTTCTTCTTCTTCTTCTTCTTCTTCTTCTTCTTCTTCTTCTTCTTCTTCTTCTCATTCTCCTCCTTCTCTTCCTCTTCCTCCTCTTCCTCCGCCTCCTCTTCCTTCTTTCTTCTTCTTCTTCTTCTTCTTCTTCTTCTTCTTCTTCTTCTTCTTCTTCTTCTTCTTCTTCTTCTTCTTCTTCTTCTCATTCTCCTCCTCCTTCTCTTCCTTCTTTCTTCTTCTTCTTCTTCTTCTTCCTCTTCCTCTTCTTCTTCTTCTTCTTCTTCTTGACACACCTTGCACCTCCAGCCACCCTCCCTCCGTGGGTACATTTCATTTACAGTTCCCCCTGGCCAGCTGGGGTCACCTGGGGTCAAGATGAACACGGGAGCGAGTGAGTGCAGATGGTTGTACTATACTTGTATGGTACATAGACGTGGTCATCCCACAGCCTATTTTCCATGTCCCATACTGAGAGGGCCTAATCCTCCCTTGTTCCACAAAAAGCTACGTACACCTTCTCCCTTGTTCCACACTGAGAACTACACACTCTCCCTTGTCCACACTGGGAGAGCTACACCCTCCCTTCCACACTGTGAGAGCTACAATCTCCCTTGTTTCATAGTGTAACAACCATTATCTAACTAACCCAACCAACCAACCAACCAACCAGTTAGTCAGTCAACCAACCAACCAACCAACCATCTATCTAACCCAACCAACCAACCAACCAGTTAGTCAGTCAACCAACCACCCAGCCAGACAACCAACCAACCAACCATCTATCTAACCCAACCAACCAACCAACCAACAGTTAGTCAGTCAACCAACCACCAACCAACCAACCAGTTAGTCAGTCAACCAACCAACCAACCAACCAACCAACCAACCAACCAACCAACCAACCAACCAACCAACCAACCAACCAACCAACCAACCATCTATCTAACTAACCCAACCAACCAACCAGTTAGTCAGTCAACCAACCAACCAACCAGTTAGTCAGTCAACCAACCAACCAACCATCTATCTAACTAACCCAACCAACCAACCAACCATCTATCTAACTAACCCAACCAACCAACCAACCAACCAACCATCTATCTAACCCAACCAACCAACCAACCAACCATCTATCTAACTAACCCAACCAACCAACCAGTTAGTCAGTCAACCAACCAACCAACAGTTAGTCAGTCAACCAACCAACCAACCAACCATCTATCTAACCCAACCAACCAACCAACCAACCAACCAACCAACCAACCAACCAACCAACCAACCATCTATCTAACTAACCCAACCAACCAACCAGTTAGTCAGTCAACCAACCAACCAACCATCTATCTAACCCAACCAACCAACCAACCAGTTAGTCAGTCAACCAACCAACCAACCATCTATCTAACCCAACCAACCAACCATCTATCTAACTAACCCAACCAACCAACCATCTATCTAACTAACCCAACCAACCAACCATCTATCTAACTAACCCAACCAACCAACCAGTTAGTCAGTCAACCAACCAACCAACCAACCAGTTAGTCAGTCAACCAACCAACCAACCAACCAACCAGTTAGTCAGTCAACCAACCAACCAACCAGTTAGTCAGTCAACCAACCAACCAACCAGTTAGTCAGTCAACCAACCAACCAACCATCTATCTAACCCAACCAACCAACCAGTTAGTCAGTCAACCAACCAACCAACCATCTATCTAACTAACCCAACCAACCAACCAACCATCTATCTAACTAACCCAACCAACCAACCAGTTAGTCAGTCAACCAACCAACCAACCAACCAACCAGTTAGTCAGTCAACCAACCAACCAACCAACCAGTTAGTCAGTCAACCAACCAACCAACCAACCAACCAACCAACCATCTATCTAACTAACCCAACCAACCAACCATCTATCTAACTAACCCAACCAACCAACCATCTATCTAACTAACCCAACCAACCAACCATCTATCTAACCCAACCAACCAACCATCTATCTAACTAACCCAACCAACCAACCATCTATCTAACTAACCCAACCAACCAACCATCTATCTAACCCAACCAACCAACCATCTATCTAACTAACCCAACCAACCAACCATCTATCTAACCCAACCAACCAACCATCTATCTAACTAACCCAACCAACCAACCAACCAACCATCTATCTAACTAACCCAACCAACCAACCAGTTAGTCAGTCAACCAACCAACCAACCAGTTAGTCAGTCAACCAACCAACCAACCATCTATCTAACTAACCCAACCAACCAACCATCTATCTAACTAACCCAACCAACCAACCATCTATCTAACCCAACCAACCAACCAACCAACCATCTATCTAACTAACCCAACCAACCAACCAGTTAGTCAGTCAACCAACCAACCAACCATCTATCTAACTAACCCAACCAACCAACCAACCAGTTAGTCAGTCAACCAACCAACCAACCATCTATCTAACCCAACCAACCAACCATCTATCTAACCCAACCAACCAACCAACCATCTATCTAACTAACCCAACCAACCAACCAACCAACCAACCAGTTAGTCAGTCAACCAACCAACCAACCAGTTAGTCAGTCAACCAACCAACCAACCATCTATCTAACTAACCCAACCAACCAACCAGTTAGTCAGTCAACCAACCAACCAACCATCTATCTAACCCAACCAACCAACCATCTATCTAACTAACCCAACCAACCAACCATCTATCTAACTAACCCAACCAACCAACCATCTATCTAACTAACCCAACCAACCAACCATCTATCTAACTAACCCAACCAACCAACCAGTTAGTCAGTCAACCAACCAACCAACCAGTTAGTCAGTCAACCAACCAACCAACAGTTAGTCAGTCAACCAACCAACCAACCAACCAACCAACCAACCATCTATCTAACCCAACCAACCAACCAACCATCTATCTAACCCAACCAACCAACCAACCAACCAACCAACCAACCATCTATCTAACTAACCCAACCAACCAACCAACCATCTATCTAACTAACCCAACCAACCAACCAACCAGTTAGTCAGTCAACCAACCAACCAACCAACAGTTAGTCAGTCAACCAACCAACCAACCATCTATCTAACTAACCCAACCAACCAACCAACCAACCAACCAACCAACCAGTTAGTCAGTCAACCAACCAACCAACCAGTTAGTCAGTCAACCAACCAACCAACCAACCAACCATCTATCTAACCCAACCAACCAACCAGTTAGTCAGTCAACCAACCAACCAACCAGTTAGTCAGTCAACCAACCAACCAACCAACAGTTAGTCAGTCAACCAACCAACCAACCAACCAGTTAGTCAGTCAACAACCACCCAGCCAGACAACCAACCAACCATCTATCTAACCCAACCAACCAACCAACCAACCAACCAGTTAGTCAGTCAACCAACCAACCAACCAACCAACCAACCAACCAGTTAGTCAGTCAACCAACCAACCAACCATCTATCTAACCCAACCAACCAACCAACCAACCAACCATCTATCTAACTAACCCAACCAACCAACCATCTATCTAACTAACCCAACCAACCAACCATCTATCTAACTAACCCAACCAACCAACCATCTATCTAACTAACCCAACCAACCAACCAACCAACCAGTTAGTCAGTCAACCAACCAACCAACCAGTTAGTCAGTCAACCAACCAACCAACAGTTAGTCAGTCAACCAACCAACCAACCAGTTAGTCAGTCAACCAACCAACCAACCATCTATCTAACTAACCCAACCAACCAACCAACCAACCAGTTAGTCAGTCAACCAACCAACCAACCAGTTAGTCAGTCAACCAACCAACCAACCAGTTAGTCAGTCAACCAACCAACCAACCAGTTAGTCAGTCAACCAACCAACCAACCAGTTAGTCAGTCAACCAACCAACCAACCAACCAACCAACCATCTATCTAACTAACCCAACCAACCAACCAGTTAGTCAGTCAACCAACCAACCAACCAGTTAGTCAGTCAACCAACCAACCAACCAACCAACCATCTATCTAACTAACCCAACCAACCAACCATCTATCTAACTAACCCAACCAACCAACCAACCAGTTAGTCAGTCAACCAACCAACCAACCAACCAGTTAGTCAGTCAACCAACCAACCAACCAACCAGTTAGTCAGTCAACCAACCAACCAACCAACCAGTTAGTCAGTCAACCAACCAACCAACAGTTAGTCAGTCAACCAACCAACCAACCATCTATCTAACCCAACCAACCAACCAACCAACCAACCAACCAACCAACCAACAGTTAGTCAGTCAACCAACCAACCAACCAACCAACAGTTAGTCAGTCAACCAACCAATCTTGAATGTGGCCTTGAGCTTTCGACCCTTCTGAAGAGGTAGTTGTGGAGCTGGTGTGACCTAGGCATTGTGACCCCGATGATGTGACCCTTGGTTGTTGTGAGCCTGATGATGTGACCCTTGGTTTTGTGACCCTTGGTTGTTGTGAGCCTGATGATGTGACCCTTGGTTTTGTGACCCTGATAGCATAAACGTAATAGCATAACGTGACCCTGAAGTTTTTGAAGTTTAACTTTTAGAAAGAAAGAAAAAAAAAATGTAAGAGAAAGAAGATTATTCTCTTCCTTGGCACAGAAGACCACTCTCTCTCTCTCTCTCTCTCTCTCTCTCTCTCTCTCTCTCTCTCTCTCTCTCTCTCTCTCTCTCTCTCTCTCTCTCTCTCGCCAGCTGCCAGGTGGCGCCACAGACGCGGCGCCACCTGGCTGGCTGGACAGTAGGCTCTCTCCCCGCGCACCTCCCACATGATGGAGCAGCTACAGCAGGAGACCTGAAGGATCCGCTCCTACCACAGGACTCCTTAGAATCCCAAGTCTGTTCTCCCTGAACCTCCTTCATGACCCCTATCCTGCTGGGGGTAGTGGGGGTAGTGGTAGGTGTTAAGTGTGAGGTTCACAGTGTTGGTGAGGGTCGATTGTGGCATTGTTAGTGAGGGAGGTAGTGAGACGGGGCGGTCAGTGTTGGTGAGGAAAGATGGAGCAGTGTTGGTGAGGGAGGTGGCTAGTAGGAACTGCATCCTCCAGCAGATAACCTGGTCATAGACCATCAGGTCTTGTGTTATCTGTCCTTCCCATGTACTGACCTCCAGTAGATAACCTGGTCATAGACCATCAGGTCTTGTGTTATCTGTCGTTCCCATGTACTGTCCTCCAGTAGATAACCTGGTCATAGACCATCAGGTCTTGTGTTATCTGTCCTTCCCACGTCCTCACATGGCCCTCACCCACTCCTTCTCCGAAGGCTTTACCCTGATTAGCGAACCACGTAGTTAAGCTCCTATTTCTCCCTTGACGATTGCACGGCAGTGTTGCCCTAGCGACGCAGGTCATCAGAGTCGACGTGAGGACGTGAGGTCACGGTCGCACGTGCGTGCACGCGTGTGTGGCTCCCGGGCGAACTGGTCGTTGTTCATAGTTCCCTCAAGACACGGCGTCTAATAGTTCGGCTCTTTGTGTCAGTGTCTCCCTTTTTAACCCTACAGTTTCATCCTTTTTGCTTCCACACCAGCCCTCTCCATCCCTACACACACACACACACACACACACACACACACACACACACACACACACACACACACACACACACACACGAGTGTAAACCTCCCTCCCCGCACAGTACAGATAGGATACTACACATGATCATTAATCAGGTATCTAACCATTTTGAATTAAGCTTCTTTTGTGTCCTAAGTACTTGAAGTATATTACTCATCATTTACTGGCATGGTTTTTGTTCCCTTTGGGTGAGGTTAAAGATGGACATAGGTGTGTGTGTGTGTGTGTGTGTGTGTGATAAAGGGAGATAGGGAGAAGTTCCATAAGCCTCCTACAACTGATTGTGGTGGGAGCGTCCCTCACATTCACATCCAGGACCTGTTCGTAAGCTGCTGGAGTTTTTCCAGGTCTCTCCTGCTCAGGACCAGTCTATCCACACGGCTCTGAAAACAAAGATGGTAATCCAAAGGCCCCCTTCCTGCCCCCCTACATCACACATCTCCCTCCTCACCCTCAGCCCCTTTCATAACCCCTTGGTAAGTCCTTGAGCAAACTTACCCCTAGTCTTCACCCATCCGTCTCGTGCCATTCATGTCGTCCCACAGGGGAAGAGGTGTGTAGGGCGCCGGGGGAGGCCCTTCCGCTATAGCTTTATATACGCTCAGCTCAGGGCAGAGTGTGCCCAGGGTAGGGATGGACTAGTGGGAGATGAGGGGTCATTCCCAGCCACACATGCATCACGTAGCCTCCGCTGTCTTGACGTGCATCACACTGGCAATGACGTAGTTGACTGAAGTTGTCCACCTGTCTGTGATGACGACCCTCTCTCTCTCTCTCTCTCTCTCTCTCTCTCTCTCTCTCTCTCTCTCTCTCTCTCTCTCTCTCTCTCTCTCTCTCTCTCTCTCGATGTTCTTCCCGTGTTGTTGTTAAGTAGTTCTTCCCTCCCCTCCCTCCCCCCCTTTCTTCGTTCGTAGGCACATTCCGTCGTTCTCCACTTTGCTTCGACGGTTTTGGAGAGACAAATGGGACACCTTGTGATGATATTAGACGACGTAAGCCCTGTATTTGTGGTCACTTACAACCCACTCCCTTCATTCCTTCCCCTCCATATGAACACCTCACTTACTCCCTGAACCACCATACTTCTCCTCCTCCTCCTCCTCCTCCTCCACCTCCTCCTCCTCCACCTCCTCCTCCTCCTCCACCTCCACCTCCGGCTGCTCCACTGCCCAAAAGCCTGACATTCCCATCAAGGTACTCGACAGCCAGACATAAAACTGGGGCCGCACATCTGCAGTCTGCGCGTCGCCGAGAGAGCCATCGTCTCACCGAAGCCTCGAGCTCAGTGAAGCGAAGCCTCGTCTGTCTGACAAATTATATCCCCCGGGGGTTTACAGAGCGGCCGAAAGCAACATGGGAAGACGCCAGACAACGTCCTCAGTGCCTGATGTCGACCAGAGTCGGTGTTGAGAAAGGGAAAGGTTGAAGTTCGAGATGGGGAGACTTTTCACCTTATTTTTTTTCCAGAAACGAACCCCACACCAGATTTTTTGGTCTTATGGAAGGGGGAACAACTCCGTTCTTCATCAAGGTTAAGACTATTGATGTCAGAACCGAGGAGTCAATGAAAGGAAGAAGGATTCTCCCATTGTAAAAGTATCTGTTATCCAAAGCAACCCACATAGATCATATCTAGAAGAGGGTCAGGTCGAAACACCCACATACACACGCAGAGGAATACCAAACTACCTCATTACCCTGATTAGAGAGAGAGAGAGAGAGAGAGAGAGAGAGAGAGAGAGAGAGAGAGAGAGAGAGAGAGAGAGAGAGAGAGGCCCCCTTGGCAGGTGCATGACAATGGCATTGCAGGCGGGCTGGGCTGGCTGGCCCGGGCTGGCGGACCCACCTAGAAACGAACGCCAGTAGACTCCGTCGCCAGGATCGGGGGTAGATGTCGGGGGTTGATATTCACGACGCACAGTTGTCCTGATGCACACCTGAGACTCTGCAAATGTATGAGACAACTTGTTAGACAACACAGCGCGACTGCGAATGGCCCCATCTGTATGTGGGTCTGGCCTAGTGGACTCAATCTTCCCACAGGGGACCACACACACAACGCACTCGGTGCTCGCGCGCGCGCCCGCGTGGGGAGGAGGAGCGAAGCCGTTGTCAGCCCCGTCAAAATGTGACGTAGATGTTACTGAAAGGATATATATACAACGGACGCGAAGTAACCCTTCACTCACGCGGGATCGCCCTTCTCGTTGCCTCTAGTGGCGTAGCCCTCCGATTGGTCATGTGATATGATATCCTGTCTCCATCTATGTGGACTCAGTGATGTCCTACGGAGGACACACACCCTCGTCATAGACCTTCATCCTGTCTCCATCTACGTGGACTCAATGGTGTCCTACGGAGGACACCGCCTCGTCATAGACCTTCAAGTATTCTGATGCCTGGCTTTTCCCCCATATACATCCCTTGTGTTTTCTGCTAGTCTTCAGAATACACGGAGTCTGGGCGAACTCTCCCTCGAAAGCTCCAAATGAACCCCCCCTAAAATAGGAGGGAGGAGGGACGGGGCGAAAAAAAAACCGGTGAAATTTGAGGGGAGAATGCACTATCCTCCTCCTCCAGAAACCTTAGATATGGCTCGTGTATCGGCCAGGTTGTTGTGCTCCGTCCAAACAACTCAACTGCGACCAATGGTCTTGTCCCGCCACCCCCTGACCCCCCCACACCCCACCTTCGCAACAAGCGTTAGCTAATTTGCCTGTGTTTGGGGGACGCGGCCACGCTGTTTTGATTCACAACAGCGACGAAGGAGAAACAAGAAATTGTAAACACAACGTGACCGCACATACGCTCTGCACCTTCGCCATGGAAGGAGTTCGTCTGGTCACGGGTTGTTACGGTAAAGTCGACGTGATGATAACTCCATACAGGGACGTGGGTCAATGACAAGAGGACGTTACACTCCCAAAGGGCGTCAGGAGGAGGTGTCGTCGTTCCCCTGTGTTGCTTGACGCGAGCAGCAGGAGCAGGAGCAGGAGGAGGAGGAGGAAGAGGAGGAGGAGGATCTGCCCTCACGACGGCACGACCAGATCTCCCTCAGGTTTAAGACGGCTCCACAAACCTTGGGAGAGTGGACTGGGGCGGGGGAAGGCGTGGGGCGGCTCTCTCTCTCTCTCTCTCTCTCTCTCTCTCTCTCTCTCTCTCTACCGTCCCGAGACTACCCAGGACATCGGAGAATGTTCCCAGGACAACTACAAGATCCTAGGGATGAAGGGGGGGAAAAATGGGACATGCCTTTGGACATCCACTTTCCCTTCTTCCCTTAGCGTCCCTGTGGCGTTTCCATATACGCCCCCAGATGGTTCACCGGGGCCTCTTATGTATACTGCTTAGCTGGCTAGCTGGTTAGGTTAGGTTAGGTCCAGCTGGCACAAGGAGACAAGGCAAAGTTCGCTAGTTTATATATCATTTTAACTCACCACCCACACTGCCAATCCCTCCCCTCCCTTCTCACCAGCTTCGTGTGTGTGTGTGTGTGTGTGTGTGTAATACGGGGAGGTTATCCTACCCACGCGAGTGCCTGGCAGTCTCCATGTGATCATAAAGTTATTACATATTTGTACGCTACTGGGAATGAGACTCTCACACTTGTGTGTGGACGTCTGTGAGAGATTCTTCACCTACTGACACCTACATATCTATGAATGTATGTGAAGAGATATGTGTTTAGATTACATATAGAGAAGAGCGAGACAGTGGTAATATATATTTCCCGGGGTTCATGAGAGATACGCCAGGCGGGTCAAAGGTTTTCTTACCCCCAGACTCGGGGGTGTGGTGTAGTGATGCCATTGAAGGAGGTGAGTCCCACCCTCAGAGGGGTTAAGGGGGAATGGGGAAAGGGGGAAGGGGGGAAGGGGCATACATAGCCGTGTCTTTTCAGTCTTGTGTCGGAAACTGGATGTAATCCTTCCCCCCCCTTTCCCCATCCCCCCAATCCCCCTTCCCCCCTGTGGTCTCGTGGGGTCGAAAGACGACGCACTGTCTGGAGTCTCGATGTCTCGAGAGTTCATTCTCATTCTCGTCCTCAGAGAAAAGGTGTGTTGCTTAGATTTTGAAACAGGCGGGACATGGATCAAAAACTCTTTCTGATATAGAAATAGTCTAATCCACTTTTGTTTCTGTTTCTTATAAATGGGCGATGAGGACATTTAGGTAAACACACACACAAAAAAAACATGAAAAAACTATATTGATAACAGGCCTTTGGTTCAAACGAACGTCTCTGGGTTTAGTTTTTTTGGGTTTAACCCTGCGGTCGCTAGGCAATAGTGTCCGTAATATCCGGTAGAGGGCAACACCTGACATGCCTGGAAGGCTAGGGCCAAACCTAACCTTCACTGATGTACGCATGTCATGGTGAAGTACACACGTGTACACCTGTTATCAACGTACATATTTCGTTTGGCTATGTACTACCTTCCCTGTGTGTATATATATACCATACATATATCGTTGATCAAGACACATATACACACCTCCGCTCTCTGGATATATGTATACGTATGTATTGGGCGCCTCTGTTCATCATCTGACACATACATTATTTGTTTTACGAAGATACGATTACTTAATTACTCGTATCATGTATAATTACTTTCCTAATCTACTGTATTACATATTTATCCACTGTCTGTTATACACTGTTCATTCATGCCATTCGTTGTTCATTGGGTATCGTTAATGAACAACGTAGTTCACACTGTCTGTTATACACTGTTCATTCATGCCATTCGTTGTTCATTGGGTATCGTTAATGAACAACGTAGTTCACACTGTCTGTTATACACTGTTCATTCATGCCATTCGTTGTTCATTGGGTATCGTTAATGAACAACGTAGTTCACACTGTCTGTTATACACTGTTCATTCATGCCATTCGTTGTTCATTGGGTATCGTTAATGAACAACGTAGTTCGCTCGCTCGTTAACATCCTGGCCGTCAGTTATTCATTTATATCCAGGACTGCAGCCGGTCATTCACTCGTTAATCACGTTTTTCCATGCAATGAATATTCATCCACACTGGGTGTCATTCATGCCATCCATATCCAAACAGATGGGACATTCATTCACTTGCTGTTCATGGAGCTTGTAATTCATTCACTTTCCTGTTCATGTTCTTGGGTCATTCATTCACTTTCCTGTTCATGTTCTTGTTCTTCATTCACTTTCCTGTTCGTGTTCTTGTTTATTCATTCATGTTCCAGTTCATGCACTGGGTCATTAATTCACTTTCCAGTTCATGCAGCTGGTTATTCATTCACGTTCCTGTTCATGCACTGGGTCATTAATTCACTTTCCAGTTCATGCAGCTGGTTATTCATTCACGTTCCAGTTCATGCACTGGGTTATTCATTCACTTTCCTGTTCATGTTCATGTTCTTCATTCACTTTCCTGTTCATACAGTTGGTTATTCATAGATAGATTCCCCCTTTTCTAAAAATCCTTAACAAAAAAAAAAGAAAAAAGATACGAGATCCTTCACATGGAGGGGATAGGTCAGTCCTGTAGGAGCCCTGATCCCATCCTGTTCAGGATGCTGGACACAGGAGGATCATGACCCGTTGAAGGATCAGCTTGTTCCATTCACAGGCTGGGGATAGAAGGACTGATATGGCCCAGGGAGGACGTGGTGTGTGTGTGTGTGTGTGTGTGTGTGTGTGTGTCTGTGTGTGTGTGTGTGTGCCTGTTTGCGTCTGTCTATTTCTGTCTGTTTCTGTCTATGTCTGTCTGTCTGTTAGGGGCATCATGTGTCTCCATGTCAGGGGGTCGTTCTGTTGTGTCCTCTTGCTTGGCCATCTCTGTCTATGCCCCAAACACCTTGTCTTGTTCTCCGTTATCTTCTTCTGTTGTTGGGATAACAGAGGCTGCAGCTGTTGTCTTGGCCTTCACATCTTGCTACAGCTGTTGCTCCTACAGCTGTTGCTCCTACAGCTGTAGATGATGGTGAAGATGATAATGATGATGATGATGATAATGATGGTGATGATAGTGACAATGATTATGCCATCGCCAACTCTCCATCATCATTATCTCTAGTGCCACTGTCTTCACCATCATCACCAACACCTTCTCCCACCACCATCGCCAACACTACCTCCAACACTGCCACCAACACTGTAAATCTATCATCATCATCATCATTATTTCCACCATTGACACCGCCATACCCATTCCCACCATCGTCACTACCCGTTTAAACGACTATCGTTTAAACCTGGTTAAACGAGGCCATTAGATGCGAAGTCGTCGTTAGCTGTGGTACGATGTATCTTGCTTGTTGCAGGTCGTCACAAACCGGATGATCACATGTGCCCACGGCGCGCTAATGAAGATAAACAGACATGCAAGTTAAGCTTATTAGAAGTATATAACCCGGGCAGCTTTAACTGATGGTGAAGACGCGTTGGGGTTAGGTAGAAGCTGCTGGAGTTACCACACACACACACACACACACACACACACACACACACAGTAGGAAGGGAATCCGTAGATAAGGGTGGGACCATCTGCCCTACCACCACAACCACCACAACCACCAGTAATAGTTGTAGTTGTGGTAACATTTCCCCACCACTACAACCACAACAAGGATAGGAGTAACATCACTAACGAGAGTAACTACCATAATTACTACCACCACCAGTACAGTTACTATCATGACTACCAGCGTGGTAGTGTGGTACGTACCTGGGACCGTGTACTATAACCCACTAAAGACAGACACTCGGCCGCTAATGAAGAGTTACGAGCAAGTAAGTTATCATTAAGGCCGGGATGTCATTGGCAAAAGGGGCCAAGCGCTCTCCCTCCCCCTCTTTTCCTCCTTTTGAATCCCTGGGGTCGTCCTAACCACTGGTGTCCCTCGGCTGTTGGGGGCCAACCAACCAGCCAACCAGGCAAGCAGCCGGGCTACCACGCAGTGAGAGAGAGAGAGAGAGAGAGAGAGAGAGAGAGAGAGAGAGAGAGAGAGAGAGAGAGAGAGAGAGAGAGAGAGATTTGTCTATACATTAAAAGTTTGAGGGAGGCGCGTCTGGATTCTAGACGTTCGTTGTGGGTTAGGATGACGTCGCTGAGCTTCGCTGTACTTCAGTAAGTACGTGATATACAGAGAGACCTGTAATGCTGTAGCTTACAGCCAAGTGAGGTATTACAAGGCGGGGAAGAAGACGGTAGATAAACCTATGATAACACATGACCTGGTAGATGGAGTGTATTTCTGAGGGATGTTTTCAGGAACGAATTTAGCCTGAAGGTCATAGTATAAATCATTTCTCCTTCATGCCTCTAGTCACCCCCACTGATCGCCTCCGTCAGTATGAGTAGGACGAAGAAAACAAGACGCGCGTTCTCCACTCTCTCACACACACCTCGGCCGGAGATCGAACCCGTGCCACAGCAGCAAACGCAGAGATGACGTCGGGCTGGACCAGCGAGAGGTAGGTCTCCACGGTGGCGACCGACGTAACATATTAAAGCCCCAGGGTTGGGTTGTTGTGGCCGTACACCACACCCCTTTCCCTCCCTCCGACACACACACACACACACACACACACACACACACACACACACACACACACTGGGCTACGGATGTCACTATATCTGGGTCAGGAGGGACGTGTCTCCGCCGCCCTTAGTGAGGCTTCTCCCCAGCTAACTACTTCCGCCCCGTTCAAATCTCCGAACTATGTTGGTGTCATTTCATACGTCCTCCATCCCTCTCTTCTCCCCTCCTCCTCCTCCTCCTCCTAGCCACTTCTCCCCTCCTCCTCCTCCTTCTCCTAGCCACTTCTCCCCTCCTCCTCCTCCTCCTCCTAGCCACTTCTCCCCTCCTCCTCCTCCTCCTAGCCACTTCTCCCCTCCTCCTCCTCCTAGCCACTTCTCCCCTCCTCCTCCTCCTAGCCACTTCTCCCCTCCTCCTCCTCCTTCTAGCCACTTCTCCCCTCCTCCTTCTCCTAGCCACTTCTCCCCTCCTCCTCCTCCTCCTAGCCACTTCTCCCCTCCTCCTCCTCCTTCTAGCCACTTCTCCCCTCCTCCTTCTCCTAGCCACTTCTCCCCTCCTCCTCCTCCTAGCCACTTCTCCCCTCCTCCTCCTCTTAGCCCATCTGAAGACAGAACATTTACAGTAACGGTACCTGGGTTTTTTCCAGTGTAAATTGTAAACATTATTTGCCGTAACTGATGTCCAGTTTTCGTTGTAGACTGTAAGCAGGACTGTTACAACAGTGATGTCTGTTCTTGCACTACACCCTTAGATGGTTTTTGGTCATTGATTTTGTCTTACTGAATAATATTCTGTGAATATTATGACAGACTTTATCTCAAGGCTTGATCTCAAGCACCATTATATACAAGCGAAAGAAGGGAGAGAGAGAGAGAGAGAGAGAGAGATTGAGAGAGAGAGAGAGAGAGAGAGAGAGAGAGAGAGAGAGAGAGAGAGAGAGAGAGAGAGAGAGAGAGATCAAAACATACTCAGATTTTCGTCGAGGAAACAGGTAGACTGAAAGTCTAAGACAGACAGTAAGCTGACAGAAGGACAGATCAACAGACGGGTTCTGACAGGCACGAGGAAAAGAATGTATTCCCTGTTAATCTGACGGGTTGACGGATGATATTTTGAGACAGATGATGATCAGGAATTAGGACGGAAGTAGGAAGTCAACCTTTACTGAAACAGCAGCCCATATGATACGTTCTCTCTCTCTCTCTCTCTCTCTCTCTCTCTCTCTCTCTCTCTCTCTCTCTCTCTCTCTCTCTCTCTCTCTCTCTCTCTCTCTCTCTCTCAGAGCGTCCTGAACTCGAGGTTGATGTGGAGAAGTAGAGACAGCGATAGGGCGAGATCTAGAGGGCCTTGTTACGTACCTGTTACATGAAACGGTAGGAATTGGGTGTACGTGGAAGTCCATGGGAAGGACAGATAACACAAGACCTGATGGTCTATGACCAGGTTATCTGCCTGGAGGGCAGGTACATGGGAAGGACAGATAACACAAGACCTGATGGTCTATGACCAGGTTATCTGCTGGAGGACAGTACATGGGAAGGACAGATAACACCAGACCTGATGGTCTATGACCAGGTTATCTGCCTGGAGGGCAGTACATGGGAAGGACAGATAACACCAAACCTGATGGTCTATGACTAGGTTATCTGCCTGGAGGACAGTACATGGGAAGGACAGATAACACAAGACCTGATGGTCTATGACCAGGTTATCTGCCTGGAGGACAGTAATAATGTCTTGGTGGAGTACAGCAGAAGGCTCCTCCTCCCCCACCCATCACCGTAGATGGAGACAGGACGGTAAAGCAGAAGACCACAGAGGTCAGAAGATTTGTATATGTATATGTATATGTATACGTATATGTATATGTATTTGTATATGTATCACAGAAGGCGAGAGAAGCGACAGACATGCTCGCAGTCATGACTCATTGACACATCAGCCAGCCAAACCCCGGGCGAGCGGTCGCTAAAACACACTTGCCTTGTGATGTGAGGTGTGGTGCCTCGCCATGGGGAAGGGGAGGAGGAGGAGGAGGAGGGGAAGGGAGAGAGAGAGAGGGTGGGTAGAGTGAGGAGGTATCGGGGGGGGGGGGTAGCCTAGGGCGTAGGGGGGGGGGGGGGGGTGTAGCAACCCACATCTCGGGTCAGGATGTAGTACAACAATGCGCCGGCAGGGTTATGATCCGCTCTCTCAACCCTGCCCCGGCGACGCCTCTGTTACTCCTCCCTCACCTCCCTCCTCCCTCACCCTACCTCCCTCACCCTCCCTCTCTCCCTCACCCTCCTCTATCCCTTCCTGTCACCTTCTCCTACCTCCTCCTCCTCCTCCTCCTCCTCCTCCTCTCCTCCTCTTTCTCCCCTTTGCACCCTCAACACTCCTCCTTTCCCCCATCCCACCAACCCCCATAGTGTCTATCGGTTCTCCTGTCCCCACTTAATTCCCCTTCCGACCACTGCCACCACGTACGTCACCATCAGACAATTGCTCTGTATTTTCTCTTATATATATATATATATATATATATATATATATATATATATATATATATATATATATATATATATATATATATATTCTACCGTCTTCCCTCTTTGAGAGAGAGAGAGAGAGAGAGAGAGAGAGAGAGAGAGAGAGGTGAGGTGTGTTGTAGCGAACGTAACAAGTATGGTACGGATGTGGGTCATGGGTTTTGCTGGGGAGGAAACTGTTGGCGAGATGTGTCTTCGAGGAGGAAGTGTGTGTGTGTGTGTGTGTGTGTGTGTGTGTGTGTGAGAGAGATGATGTCGGCACCTTACTAGCAGACGCTGCTCGTGCCTGGTGCACCCCTGGTGCCTGTGACACTCTCACCTCCTCCTCCTCCTCCTCCTTCTCTCCCACTCCACACGTCCCCCCGCCCCCACACCTCTCGTCTGGCACCGGTGCCGTGATCCACCTGTCTGTCTGTGTCTGTCACTCGACCCACAGTGCAGGTTCCTGATGAGGGTGGGGGGGGGGGGGTCAAGTGTGAAGTGGACCCTTCTGCCAGTGTGTCTGTGTATTGTCTTGTTGTTGTGGCTGGTGGTGTCGTCTGTTGGTCTGTGTCTGGGGTTGGTTCGTTAGGTGTTCGTGAGGGGAAGAAAATGGGTTTTTTTTTGGGGGGGGGGGTGAGGAATGAGAGAATGTTATTTGTTGAATGTCGACGCATGTTGTTGTGACAAGAAATAGATAAATATGAGAGGATGCTTCTGACCTCCTCGGCACGAACCTTGGGTTTAATGCCCTTAACCTTTGACTCGACCCATAATGTCCGGGTCAGAGGTCACGCCATTATACCCACGGGTCACATCGTCGTGCTCAAGGGTCGTACCGTTGTGCTCAAGGGCCGTAATATTGTGCTAAAGGGTTATACTGTCGTGCTAAAGGGTTATACTGTCGTGCTAAAGGGTCGTACCGTCGTTCTAAAGGGTCGTACCGTCGTGCTAAAGGGTCGTACCGTCGTGCTAAAGGGTCTTACCATCGTGCTTTGAGGAGCTTGATCGGAGAGCCTGATTTGCATAGAGTCTGCATGTCCCTGTATGCAGAAGGAAAATAACCTATGTACGAACATAGCACAGGAGGGGAGGCTGAAGGTCACCCGTGTCGACTGTACCGCACTTTAATGCACCGACGGCTTGGCCAAAGAAATTCCTACCCACCCTGTAGGTCGGTGTTATGTGTGTCAGACATGGGCCGTCGGACCTTCCCAAATGTGGCCCCTCTCCTCCCCTATCTCCGGGGGAGCCACCGCCGCTGCCTGGACATTCCTTCTTGGAGAGGAAAAATAATTAACCCGTAACTTGTCCGCTCCGTCCGTTCGTCCGTCCGTCTTCCCAGACCACCTCGCATCTCCCGAGCCTGTCGGAGGAGAGGGGCGTCGTATGGACCATTCTTAGAATTCCGGACGCTGCCTCACGACATAAACCTCTCCTCTACCCCGGGTCCTCTATGTGTCTTCGCGTCCTCGTGTCCACACGTCCATCTCAGACATGATCAGACACATGGGGTTGGATCACCTGGTCAGGATTAACCTTCACAAGCACTCGTGGCGCGCGCCTCTGGTCTGCTGCTTCCCAAAGATTTTGTTGGGAAGACCAGTCACACGAGGGGAGAACTTTATAGTAACCTCCACTTCTTTCCTCGTACAGGGAAGCTGTAGAATCCTCGTATATGGACTAGATGTCACACATGTACACCCACACATCTGCACGAGCCTGTAGAAACACAGCCACATATGTGGGTCTCATGTACCTCTACATATGTGGGTCTCATGTATCTTTACATATAGGTGGGAATTATCCTCAACCAGCTCATCCACCAATCTGTATATCCTTCCACTGAAGGACTTATTGTTTCCATGATGCCACTTGGATTAATACATCCACTCACCTTGTACCGGCACTGTTCTTCCATTGTCTGCTCATAGATTCATCCACTGGTACCCGCAGTGGCGTTCTTCCACTGTCTGCTCATAGATCCATCCACTGGTACCCACAGTGGCGTTCTTCCACCTGTGGCATTTCCCTGTTGATAGTCGTGTATATATACGATCAACAGAGAGAAAACATTTTCCAGATGGTTGATGACCGTGTGACAGACGGAAAGTGGTGGGAAAAAACAGATGTGTACAGGTGATGGATGGACAGGTTAGGGTCTGGAAATTGCAGGCTGACAAATAGACGTGTTGATGGGACGGGTAGCAGACAGAAGATCAACGGACAGACAAACAACAGCTGACTGATAAATAGATGGCAGAGGCAACAGAAGATCACAAGGCAGACAGATAATGGGAGAAAAAAAAGCCAAGAAGACAAGTAATAGACGAAATGAGCAACATATAGTGATAATAGATAGCATCTAAAATACGCATTTGGCGTTGGAGAATTGAGAGAGAGAGGGAGAGATAATCCAAAGAAAAAAGACTGCAGAGACACACGAGGATAGGAGAAACCATTGTGTGCCATATTATGACATGTGTGGCCAGCATGTGGGCCATTGTTAATTGTTTCAGGTTATCGCCACTGTGCGCTGTGGCTCTGTTGTCTTGCCTACTCCACGTCCTTCTTGGTGTGGTGTGTGAGATTTCTTTTTTCTTCTTACCTCTAAACATGACTGTGTTCGCTGTTGAAGGTGTGATGAATATTCAGTAACCTTGTACAATCATCTTTGTGGCTTGAAGGCGAAATATGTTCTTTTTTTTTGTGTGGTTGAATGAATTACCTTAGTGTGTTTAGAATGATTTTAATTGACTTTACGAATTTTATTTTGTTTATCTCTTTGTGTGTTGATCAAATGTGGGTTTTTTGTGGTTGGATGAATTACCTTAGTGTTAATAATGATTTTAATTGACTTTACGAATTCCATTTTGTTTATCTCTTTATGTGTTGATCAAATGTGGGTTTTTTGGGGTTGAATGAATTACCTTAGTGTGTTTAGAATAATCTTAATTGACTTTACAAATCTTATTTTGTTTATCTCTTTGTGTGTTGATCTCATTCCCGTCCATATTGTATCTGTAAGTCTTGCCAAGTATGATGGCAGAGATGAGGGCAAGTCCTCTCTTTCTCTTCTCCTTAACGCCCACATTTGTGCTAACAGATTGGACGATTTGTATGGTAATTATGTCGGTGTGTAGGTCTTAGGTGTCCAGTGTCTGTTGTGTCCAGTGTCTGTTATTCTGTCCAGCCAGTGTCTGTCTGTTCGTCTTTTCCATATGATGTCCTCGTTGGTCTGTTGCACTGTGTCTGTTGGTCTGTTCTGTCTAATGTTAGATGTCTGTTGCACACACACACACACACACACACACACACACACACACACACACACACACATATATGTGAACTCCAAAGTAGTTTACGTTTCCCTGCCACTGGATGTGGCGCAACCTTTAGAAAGATCTGGGATATATATATATATATATATATATATATATATATATATATATATATATATATATATATATATATATATATATATATTACAAGAGGTCACAGTGGTGCGCGTGATCTAGTATATGCATAAAACCGCGAGGAAAATGGAACACGACAGATTCCCAAGTGCACTTTCGTGTGATAATCACATCATCAGGGGAGATACAAGAATAAGATAGAAGACGTAGAACAGTCAGTTGATATACGGGTAAGAGACGTAGCTTAGACGCCATTGGCAAACAAGCGTTACCGGATGATGGTGTTCGGGTTGATGTGTTCGGGTCAGGCAGTGTTCGGGTTGGTGTGTTCGGATCTGGCAGTGTGCGGGAGGGTGGTGGTCGGGTCTGGCATCATGCCTGTCATAAAATTTCTATTAGGTAGACAGGAAAGGGAACTGTTTTACAAATTTTGCCTACGACAGAGCTATCCAATTTGTATAAACCTTCACTAATATCCATGTTACAAATTTTTGTGTGTTTAAATCATAGAAAATTTATGATATTTCTCATGGTAAAGGAGTTACAGTCAAACAGCTGAACTAGCCTTACGTCATTCAATATATATATATATATATATATATATATATATATATATATATATATATATATATATATATATATATATATATATATATATATATATATATATTACGTGTGTTAAGTATATGATTGTCATTATTATCCTCAAGATACACCGTGTCGGATAATACAATGATGAACAATGGTCGACCATTATTACTTAGACGTATTGCTGGGCTAACACGGCGTGACCCGTGGTTGACACATGGGGAGGAGGAGGAGGAGGAGGAGGAGGAGGAGGGAACACGGGAGGCAGACCTTGTGTGGTGGAGGCGACGTTAGCTGTGGCGCACTCTCAGTGTGCTTCTGATCGCAGAGTGGAGTGTACGCGGTCGCTCCCGCCTCCACCTCCTCCCTGGCCCAGCTGGATGGCGGTGCGTTCACCTGTGTGGTGAGGTTTGGCGGACGTGTGCGCATTGCGTGATGTGTGTGTGTGTGTGTGTGTGTATAGCACAAGGCGCAAAGACCGTGTTCACGATACACGAATGAATTAGAAAGGGAGAGAGAAATGTTAAAATGACCGAAGTGTCGTTACGGTCGCATTTAAATAAGTGATTCGATGAATTGTGTCGTGGAAAAAATGTTCTAAACCTCTTTTCACTATATATATATATATATATATATATATATATATATATATATATATATATATATATATATACATATCATGTAAATGCGATATATGAAGTTGACCGTGAGTTGCATGTATGTGCTAACAGAAAGAAAACGATTCGTGTGGTCATCCAGAAAATGCAATCATGCAAACGCAAGAGCTATGCAAATGACAGTGATTAAGGAAGTAGTTTGAAAAAGATACGTCTGGAATGATTCAACTGAAAATGATGGGAAAGATATATATATATATATATATATATATATATATATATATATATATATATATATATATATATATATATATATATATATATATATATAACTTTTATATTGAATCATTTCTGTGTAGTGATGTTTATATAAACATCTCATGACACGGAAGATGATGTTTGTATAAGCATCTGCTAACAAGGAAGTGGATGTTTATATATACATCTGATAACGAGGAAGTGGATGTTTATATATACATCTAATAACAAGGAAATGGATGGTTTTTTTTTTTATAAACGTTTGGCTTGATGTGGTTTAGGGTCGGTGTCCTTTTATGTTGAAGTAAACATGACCTGGTCATTACCAGGTCATAGGTCACCCGAGGTCATGCAACTCATGACGGGTGCTTGCAATCCACATAATTCCCTCGCCAGTTTAAAGTTCTAACATCATTAATGAAGTTATACAGTGTACGAATTATGCATTGAATGTACAGTCAATGAAACACATCCATGGATGAAAATTTTTGAGCAATATATACTGATTTTAATCGTAATTTTGTATCATCTTCTAATTCACGAATTGCAGGGAGTTGGTTCCCGGGCGTCTGGGTAACTGGCCAAGGAATTAGGACAGTTAAGATGGGGGGTGATTAAAAGCTTCAATGGGTTGTAATGAATGAATCACCCGATGGGGTTGTACGATTGTTACAATGGTTTTTGGGCGTGTATGATCGCTGGAGGGGATGCGATGGGGGTGTTGGGGGTACGCTGTCTGTGGCACACACACACACACACACACACACACACATACATACATACATACATACATACACTCACACAAATACAGACAGACAGACAGACAGACAGACACACAGACACACACACACACACACACATACACACGACACACACACAGACACACACACACATACACAGACACACAGACAGACACACAGACAGACAGACAGACAGACAGACACACACACACACACACAGACAGTTCCTCACCCGTGTGTGTTGATAGATGAAGTCGTCGACGTCCCCGGAGGTTGACACACATACCGGATATGTGCCGTTCTTGGTCATCGTTTACAGAACTGCGCGCGGCGGGAGCGTCACCTTTCGCGCAGAACGGTTTCAGCAGTGGTTGTGTCAAGTGTTGGAAAGCCACGCCTTACATACACCCCCACCTTGGGTTACTGACGGCGGTCAACGCTCATCTCGGATCATGGGATCGAATCCCTCCCATTCCCCCGCCTTGAACACGACGATACACGCCCTTTAAAGGGTGTCGGTGCATCTCTTAGGTACGACGGTACGGCGCTTAAAGGTCGTAGAGGTCGTCTTCAAGGGTCGTACCATCACCAAAGGTCGTACCATCATACCCAAGGGTCGAACCCTCGTTCTCAAGGAGTTACAAAGTCTTGAACAACTGGATTTTTCTTTTTTAAAAGATTTCGGAGATGCGGGTTCTGCGCTACGCTATTTTAGTGTCAAAATTTATGTTAATTGATTCTACAGGTATAGAATATTAAGGTTTTTTTTGTATGGCGAACAATCTTTTAGAACAAAATCTTCAATTACCTCGTGGTCATATTGTGAAAAGAACGTTTTTTTTTTTGGTAATGTCTATGAACGTTTTTAGTAATATCTATGATAATTTTTAGAGAATGTTTTTGATAATAATTGTGAAAGGTTTTTGATAATATTTAGAAACGTTTAAAGTAACATTTGTAAACGTTTTAAGTGACACATGCGAACGTTTTTAGTAACACTTGAACTATTTAGTAACATTTGTAAACGTTTTTAGTAACACACGTGAACATTTTTATCAACATATGTAAACGATTTAAGTAACTCCTGCGAACGTTTCAGTGATCTGTAAACGTTGTCAATAACATCTGAACCTTTTCGGTAACATCTGTGTCAAACGTTTGTGGTGGTCCATCTGGGAACGTTTTCGGTAACATCTGTGACAAACGTTTGTGGTGGTCCATCTGGGAACGTTTTTCTGGTAATATTTATGTCATTAGCTGGGGTACGATGGTGAATGTCTGCTGTGTACATGGTAAAGACCAATTTCATCTCAAGGATTCATGTTTTTCTATGTGTAAGAGTTATATATATCTGTTCATCTGTGTCTATTCGCTATCTGTTAGAGCATATGTATGTGCAGTGTAGATATACATCAGTCTTCACGTTTTCTCTGTTAACGAAAATGTCTTTCACGTTTTCTCTGTTAACGAAAATGTCTTTCACGTTTTCTCTGTTAACGAAAATGTCTTTCACGTTTTCTCTGTTCACGAAAATGCCTTTCACGTTTTCTCTGTTAACGAAAATGCCTTTCACGTTTTCTCTGTTAACGAAAATGTCTTTCACGTTTTCTCTGTTAACGAAAATGTCTTTCACGTTTTCTCTGTTAACGAAAATGTCTTTCACGTTTTCCCTGCTAACGAAAATGTCACTTAACGTTTTCTCTGTTAACGAAAATGTCTTTCACGTTTTCTCTGTTGACGAAAATGTCTTTCACGTTTTCTCTGCTAACGAAAATGTCTTTCACGTTTTCTCTGTTAACGAAAATGTCACTCACGTTTTCTGTTTTAACGAAAACGTCACACACTTACTTTTCCCGTTTCAACGAGAGTTTAAGTCTTTGTGTTGTTCGTTTCAACGAGAGCATTGCTTTGATTTTTTTTTTCTATTTTAACTAAAATTCCATTTTCTACGTTTTCTGTTTCAACGAGAATGTCATCTTCCTATTTTCAGCTTTAACGGAGACTGTCACTCCCACGTTTTCTGTTTCAACGATACCCCCAGCATCACGTTTTTTCTCCTTTTTTTTAATGAGTGTTTGTCTCCATTTCCTGTATGAAGGACCTGGGTACTCGAAGTTGGTTAATGTGAGCTCATTTGCATATTAACCTAACCACATGTGATGTCTGACATCAAGTTAATTGTGAAATCGCCTCGGGACAAGTGGTCGGTAAAAACTGGAATACATTTCTTTTTCTCATTGTTTTATGAACTGTTATCAATAAGGGTCAAATTCAGTCAAATTACATTTGGTACCCATTTGCGTAAAACAAACCCTTGTTATACAATGACAGTTACGGCGGTAATTACGGTGGTTGGGTGGTCGTTTGAGGGGGTGGGGTTGTTAGGCTTAAGCCTATTACCTGTTTGGGTCATTAAGGAAGTCAGTATCAATCATAACGACCATCCGAATTATCGTTAACACCTTCTTCAGGATAATTGTAAGATCATATAAACTATAATTGTAAGATCATATAAACTATCATTGTAAGATCATATAAAGTGTAATTACGTAGTTTTACGACCCTCTGCCGTAATTGCTTCTCATGACTGCGATAATGTGATCTAATTACCACAAGCCGTAGTTATCTCCGGTGCTTATGTAATTGTTATCGTGTTTATATTATATATACATTATAGATATACATAGGTCATTATGAGCTGGGGTGGGGGAGAGAATATCATTGATGGCGATAATTAGAAAATGGATCGAACTCCATCAAAACTCGCTTTGCCCCGGGGGATGTTTGAGAGAGAGAGAGAGAGAGAGAGAGAGAGAGAGAGAGAGAGAGAGAGAGAGAGAGAGAGAGAGAGAGGTCCGGGTCGGTGAGCTTGGGCTGAGGACGATATGGATGTGTGTTTATATCAGACATGGTGTTCTCTGGCCTCCTGTGTGTATAGCCAGGGCGAGTTCGGAATCCACTTTTGATCAAGAATCACTTCAGCGTAACTTGCTGACGATGGATGGCGGGTTGGTGACGTCTCAGTGGATGTTGCTTGGCTGTGATGGGAGTGCAGGTGTTTCGTAAAATTGGGAAGGGGGGGGGGGGTTGTTGTTGGTTAAATGCAGGTGTTACGTCTGAGCGATTGTTGCATGTGTGCAGGTGTTACACAGACGGGCGGTGGCGTTACAAAGACTGCCATAAGTAGGGAACCCACGTCTGTGCCACAGTCGTGGGGATCAGAGGTGTTGGCCGTGCAAGAATGTTTCCACTTCCGTCGTAATTGGTGCCCCTGTCTGGCTAGTTCCCGCCAATTAACCCCTGTTCATGACCCTTAATAATCCCCCCCTACGCACGAGTTTTAATGATCCCCTACGCATGACCCCTTGATAAACCCCTAAGCATGGCCCTTGATAAACCCTTGCGCATGACCATTGATAAACCCTACGCATGACCCTTGATAAACCCTTGGGCATGACCATTGATAAACCCTACGCATGACCATTGATAAACCCTTGCGCATGACCATTGATAGACCCTACGCATCACCCTTGATAAACCCTTACGCATGACCCTTAATGAGCCCTTACGCATGAAGAAATAGAGAGTTGCGAATTCGCTGTTAGAATTCTAATGAATAGGATGAGAATATGCGTATAGTATAGACCTTGTAGGCTGAGTGGGAAACTAGAAAAGCTAATTAGGTAGTTTGCTGGTCTAAATGACCACCCACATGACTTAGGGAGATAGTGAAGGTGTGCTTGAATGAGTTTTCTTAGATTTCTCACACACACACAGACACACACTCACACACACACACGTTTTCTGTGATTACACAAGGGCACTACAATTATGACTGATACATACTAACATTCTACATGAGCGAGAAACGCACATATTTCCAATCTCGTTAAAAAAACACCGTTCGGATAACTTCTTGCGACCGCATCGGAATCTCCAAGTGGATGCACCTTACTTTTTGACAAATGTTTGTTACTAATGATTTTGTTTTTTAAAACAATGAGTGACCTAGAGCGAAGTAAACATGTCCCCCTAGTTCACAGAGATGAGTTGGTGTCATATCTACGGGTCACTGAGCCGAGTGAGATGAGAGGCATTGAGTGTGTTAGCGCGATATATAGACGCATGTGTTTGGAGTGTGTTCGCCACCACGCTCTATCCTCCTCCACACCCGTTTTGCAACGCACCTGTTGGCCACATTTGGTCCTGTCACGCACTCGTATCACGCACTTCCCATCACTATATTCCGATCACGCACCCTTTTACTACAACCCTTCCATCACGCACCTGCTCCAGACCCGAGCCACCTACCCTCTCATCACACAACGCAGACCACGCACTCGAACCGCACCCTAGGCCACGCAGCCTGACTAACACACACACACACCCATTAGTCACGCACCTGTTCCACGCTATGCCTACCCCCCTACCCCCCACTCCCCACCACCACCACACAACAGCCGGGAGGAGGGCCGCCACGCACTCTAACCACACCGGGGCGACACGCACTCTGACGGCGTCACCTCACTATTTGGCGGTAATTTGGGGGGAGGGGGTGGTGGTAGGGGGGAGGTCTGGCAAGGTGAGGTTTTGATGACCTTGAAGCGTGATCCAATAGCCCCTCCAAGGTCAGACTTGGGTCGTATATGTGTGTGTGTGTGTGTGTGTGTGTGTGTGTGACGCCGTCACACACACACACACACACACACACACATAGAGACAGCCTTGCCCTAACATCACTATGATACAGAGGGTTGCAAGTCCAAGGACGGTCATCTCTTCCCATTCTCCATCCCTCCTTTCCCCCCTCCCTTTTTCCATCAACCTCCCCCCCTTTTCCACCCCCTCCCCTTAGAACGGCTTCACGGTGCACCTAACCTTTGACCCCAAACGTGCAAAAATTTTTGTTTTTGCCTTCATTTTTTTTTCTCTGCTATATATATATTTTTTTGTCCTTTTTGCCGCAGGTGTGTGTGTGTGTGTGTGTGTGTGTGTGTGTGTGTGTGTTTGTGTGTGTGTGTGTGTGTGTGTGTCTATGTGTGTGGGGCTCTTGTCTCGCGTGTCATCTGTTTGTTGGTTTGTGTGTGTGTGTGTGTGTGTGTGTGTGTGTGTGTGTGTGTTTACCGTGTATCATTGTGGTCTGGTTAACTGTTCATCAGTGACGATATACCGAGTGAAGTGTTTCATAGGACTGAGCTATGAATAACTGCTTATACGTAATGAATATCAAGAAGTTTGTCAATATATATATATATATATATATATATATATATATATATATATATATATATATATATATATATATATATAAATATATATATATATATATATATATATATATATATATATATATATATATATATATATATATATATATATATATATAGTTTGATAGTTGTTGTCTGTATGATAGATTTATGGCCATCAAAGTGGCTTTGGAGGAATTTCTTTGACGTGGGAATAGAGAGTAAGACGAGGCAATTTCGTAGCGATAGGAAACCTCTTTTCTTTTTCCCCCTCCAACAGAACTCTTTTTCTTTGAGAGGGAAAAACTTCTTTTGTTTCATCCTCGGGCACTGAACCTTACGTGTAGATCAGAGAGAGAGAGAGAGAGAGAGAGAGAGAGAGAGAGAGAGAGAGAGAGAGAGAGCAGTCTCTCCCACGTTTTTTTTCTTCCACTTTGACGCCTTATCTCAATCGCTGGGGGTTCGAACCAGGGAAGTTTGCGACGTCAGTCACCCCACTCTCCTTCACGCCCTTCTGTCCGTGTCCGTACACATCTCACTTACCAGTAACGCTCTCTCTTTCTCTCTCTCTCTCTCTCTCTCTGTCTCTCTCTCTCTCTCTCTCTCTCTCTCTCTCTCTCTCTCCAGCAGCAGGAACGCCCCGGGGAAGAAATGGACAGTGACTATGGAGTTTGTGGTTTAATCTACTGGTGGTGAATTTCCTGCCATGGAGCTAATTATCTTCCACTCCCTCCCTCACTCCCTCACTCACTCCCTGCTTGCTTGCTGGCCCCTCACCACTGGCAAGGTAGTCTACGGCAGGACGCCCTCTATTTCTAGAGCAGCGCTTGAAACGCTCCAGGTGTGTGAGTGGTAGTAATGTGATAGTATGTGAGGGTAGTGTGTGTGTGTGTGTGATGACTACTTTTATATTCCGGGGAGAAAATCCTACTTTCCTGGTTCTTCGTGTCTTAGTCTTGTATAGATGTATCATGACTTCTGTACACACACACACACACACACACACACACACACACACACACATACACAACACCTTAAGCCAGGTACCCATTTATCGACCAACCTCCAGGGGAGGATGAACAGCGGGGTTGGGTGTAGGCCAACTGGTGAGCCCAGGATTCGAACCCATGCGAGTCCAGCCCCCCGGGTGGGCCCGCAGTGGCTCATGGTCAGCAACGCTAACCACAACACTATAGAAGCCCTGGTGTGTGTCTGTGTCTTTGTGTGTTTTTATCTATATTTCATTGTCCACTCTGTAGGCGCCCACGAGACTACGCTGCCAAACATGTTTGGCATAATCATTCATTTGTCTCGCATTCCTACAGCATCATTTAGGCTGGAGTTCCCATACTGTAGCACAGGAATATCGTCTCACCGCGGATGGCAGTGCTTGACGAAGGTACATTCGAGCATGCTCTTCATGCCCCAGAAAAGTTCTTGGCTTGTCCAGTAGCTTGGGACATCGGTGTTGCAATTCAGCCATGCTAGCTATTTCGATACTGGAAGGCTGGATCACTGCGGGCTGGCTTGCCTGAAGCTTCGACTCGATATTCAGCACAAGTCGCGGCCGTAGCGAGATGTACCGAGCCGCGAGACACGCAGGAATGTCTTGCGAAGTGCGGCTACGCTACCATTCCTCCCCGGCAACTGTGTAGCAACTCCGTCTAGTATATCGTCAATTATTGACCTCTAACGTTGCCATATGGCCATTTAACGATGACCCAGGTTTCCATCACGCTTCTACCAAACACCCCTCGTATATCTTAGCCTGTTTCTTTGAATAGGTAACTGTACAGGAAAGCTTTACCAGCTCTCTAAGTCACTATGATGCGCGAGTCTGGAAGTAGCGTGTAAGTACCAAACTGTGCAAGAGTGGTTATCATCCCCGTGGTTATGAACCTTGGCCTGTAGTAAGAAGGAGACGACGGGGCAACCCCCTACCCCCTTACCCAACACCCACCCTTTACCCTTAATTCCATGCATGCATCCAGGCGGAACCCTTACATCGATCTTACGTTTTTGAGTCCGGTTAGATCCCTCGAAGTGGAATCCATTAACGCAGATCTGTGGGATTTCTAGAGACATCGGTCTCCTCCTGGTCTGTGCTCGCTGCTGTACTCGTTCCCATACCAGAGACGAGCTGGGCGAATATTTGATATACATGGCAGCAGCCACGTCTCTCATCTCGCACATATTCGCTGAAAGTCTCCATCTGTCTGTGCTCTTATAGTGGAGACTGATCATCGCTCGAGTATTTTGATATATAAAAAGAGAAAAGACTTTTCTCCTAACCAGGTTGTCAGGGGAGTTGAAAACTCTTATTAGATGTTTGATCACTATATACCATGTAGTCCAGTTGCTTAATGGGCTTAATAACTTGCTAATTACAGCTTGCTAATAAGGGTTTGCCAGAAGATCCCTGTAATATAGGAATCCATTGGTGAAAGATAGGAAGGTAAACTGAAAGACAAGGAATTTAGTTTTCTCAATTCGTTTCGAATACGTCTTCGTCAGGAGAACACTTTGTCGAAACTGATCGAGAAAAAGAAGACACTCTTTCCTCTTGCTTCCTGTTATTCTTCCGTCTGTCATTATGGGGAAGACTGGCAACAATCTACGGGTGCCTCACGGTACATTACGGAAGGGGATGTTTGTTTATTAATATATTCATTTATTCAAATGGAAGAACTACCAGTGTTCGGTCCTAATCAACACGCTGTTGTGTAGACAGGTTTGTTATCTCTTGGCTTTTAATTCCCATATCAATCCTCGCTTGTGGTGGGTACCGGTATAGCATGAAGCGGGCGGAATGGCCTGCAACAGGACGACCCAAGACAAAAGGTTTGATGTAGCGGAACACGAAGAAAAACGTCTCGCGTCCTCGGTGGCCACTCCTCGACGTGTCTTGCTGAAGTCCTCTCCCACTCGATGTGTCTCGCTTTAAACGCTTTCTCCCTCGATGTGTCTCCCTCAGTATGTCCCCCACTCGTAGTCTCTCACTTGGGAACCTCCTCCTCGAGATCTTGTCGCCCATAAAGATCCTTGAAGAAGCCGTCTTCATTGTCTGTTCCCCAAGAACAACCTCAGCCTCAAAGAACAGGACGTTCTTCTTTTTATCCTCCGGGTGATGTTGTGGTCTCCATTCATCGAGGATTAACCGTAATCTTCTAAACCTTGTTTTATTGCCTCGTTTTTTTCAGTTTTTTTTCCCCTCCTCGTGTGAAAATGATCTGACCATTGTCTGGCAAGTTCGTTTGAATTACCTGAATGTTGCAGGAAAGTGACAGTGAGATGAAAATGATCTCGAACGTTGTCTTGTGTCTCTCATGAAAGTGCTTGAGGATCATGATGATTCATGAATCACGAAGTGCGCAAGAAAAGACTATATACAATCCTTCATTCTTGGTCGTGATGCCACTGACGATTTTACCAGAGATGTAGATCATGTAGAGATACATAGAGACCTGCATCCTTTTACCTGTGTGTGCGTGAACGTATGTGTATGTGTGCGCGCGGGTGCACACGCTTGTGTCCTACAAACATCCCCCACCCCTTAAACAATGACGAACATGAAAAGTGGAAAGTGCAGATGAAGTAGGATCATGCGGTAGTGGGTAACCACCGCGCCAAAATGGTTGTGGAGAGGAGCTACAGCAACCTGGAGGGAAACGTGGTCTACAGAGACAGAAGGATCGTCAAGAAGAAGAAGAGGCAGTGTGTTGGCGGTATGTGGAAACCCATCAGCTATCTGTATATTCCTTTACATTTCCTTTTAAGTCTCTAATCATTATTTCCTAAGTTTCCGGGTGCATGAATCTCTCTCTCTCTCTCTCTCTCTCTCTCTCTCTCTCTCTCTCTCTCTCTCTCTCTCTCTCTCTCTCTCTCTCTCTCTCTCTCTCCCCCTCTCCTTCATCATACATCCTGTAATTCTAATTCGTCCGCCACCACAGCAGATCAGGGAGTGTGACTCGTGGTGATCAACTTCTATAGGATGAAGTTTGTGGTTGTAATTATTACTGCATTGTTCAGTGTGGAGAATTCTGTTGCGCGTCTCTCTTTCTTTCGTTATCTCTTACCCTTTTATTGTTCTATTTTTATCATTCTACTGTTCCTCGTTTTTATCTCGTTTCTATTCATTTCTACTCTTTCTGTCTATATGGCTATTTTCCCCCACTCTCTCTTTGCCCAAGATGAAATCTAACGAAGATGATTTTGACAGGGGTCGTCATGGAGGAATTAGCAGGCCTGATACATGTGGGTCGACCTATAGTGTTAGGGCAGAAGTGCGTGTGCGAAAAGGAATAGAGACGAATGATCGGTGCTACATTTGAAGCCCTATGTTTCGCTGTAATGATCCTGAAGATCTGTTTCATCCAGCAGGAGTCATGGTAGCGAAACATACACGAGGATAGGAAGTATATATATGAATAGGTATTCGGGTCTTTTTAGGAGGACATGGGCGGAAAAAAAAAAGATTGTAAGGTTTTCGAACGGTTGCTGGTACCAGTTCGTGGTGGTCTGTAAATGTCCAGTGATAGGTTGAGCAACATTGAGTCCACCACGGAGAGAGGGAGGATTCGCTCATTATTTAGTTATTGTGGAATGGGAGTGTCATCAGAGCTGGATCAAGGAGTTGGGGGGAGGGGTATTGTTCATTGTTCGCATCTATTGTTGTGGAGTGGGTGGGTGTGTGGGAAGGTGGCAGTGCTTGTGGTGTGAGGTTGGAGGTGTGAGGTTTGGGGGTCTGTAGTTCAGTGTGTGTGTGTGTGTGTGTGTGTGTGTGTGTGTGTGTGTGTGTGTGTGTGTGTGTGCACATACATACATAGGAGGAAAGACGTGGCACATACATACACGGTTATGAGACGGAGCAACACAAGCGTAAAACGCTCTCTCTCTCTCTCTCTCTCTCTCTCTCTCTCTCTCTCTCTCTCTCTCTCTCTCTCTCTCTCTCTCTCTCTCTCTCTCTCTCCATCTCTCTCTCCCCTACAACACACACAGCCAGTAATCACAACTAGTAATCACACACACACGCACACACACACACACACACACACACACACACACACACACACACACACACATACACTTGTCTGTGGCATTACACTAGGCAAGGGTTATCCAGTCGACCAGAATACACCTGTGTGCCGACCTTATACACCTCCGTGGCTTGCATATGTAATGTCCCTCCTCCTCCACCCTCCTCCTCCCTCCTCCACCCTCCTCCTCCCTCCTCCCGTACCGTTTGCAAGGTTGGAGTGAGGGAGCGTGAGCTGTGGGCTGGTCTTGCAAGGGAGGCCCCCTTGTTTATGAATTGCTGTCTGAGCGCTTCGGCCTGTGCATGCCTCTGCGCATGTGTCTGTGTGTATGTGTGTGTGTGTGTGTGTGTGTGTGTGTGTGTGTGTGTATGTGGGGGTGGGTGTGTATACATATATATGCACATCTCCCAAACTGTATGACAGCGAACGGATGCAAGGTCACTTGTGGGTTTTTAGTCATGTGTTGTGGAGGGATGTAGGGGAAAGCCAGCTGTGGTAGTAGCGGGTTGTGGGGAAAGCCAGCTGTGGCAGTAGTGGGTTGTGGGGAAAGCCAGCTGTGGTAGTAGTGGGTTGTGGGGAAAGCCAGCTGTGGTAGTAGCGGGTTGTGGGGAAAGCCAGCTGTGGTAGGAGTGGGTTGTGGGGAAAGCCAGCTGTGGCAGTAGTGGGTTGTGGGGAAAGCCAGCTGTGGTAGTAGCGGGTTGTGGGGAAAGCCAGCTGTGGTAGTAGCGGGTTGTGGGGAAAGCCAGCTGTGGTAGTAGTGGGTTGTGGAGAAAGCCAGCTGTGGTAGTAGTGGGTTGTGGGGAAAGCCAGCTGTGGTAGTAGCGGGTTGTGGGGAAAGCCAGCTCTGGTAGTAGCGTGTTGTGGGGAAAGCCAGCTGTGGTAGTAGCGGGTGGGTTGTGGGGAAAGCCAGCTGTGGTAGCGGGTGGGTTGTGGGGAAAGCCAGCTGTGGTAGGAGCGGGTTGTGGGGAAAGCCAGCTGTGGTAGCGGGTGGGTTGTGGGGAAAGCCAACTGTGGTAGCGGGTGGGTTGTGGGGAAAGCCAGCTGTGGTAGCGGGTGGGTTGTGGGGAAAGCCAGCTGTGGTAGCGGGTGGGTTGTGGGGAAAGCCAGCTGTGGTAGCGGGTGGGTTGTGGGGAAAGCCAGCTGTGGTAGGAGCGGGTTGTGGGGAAAGCCAGCTGTGGTAGTAGCGGGTGGGTTGTGGGGAAAGCCAGCTGTGGTAGCGGGTGGGTTGTGGGAAAAGCCACTGGTGGTACAGTGTTGTAAAGTCACTAATGATGGTTGGAGGGAAATCCATTTGGTTGTAATACTGTAGGAAAGCTAGTGTTAGTGGTGTTGTAGGGTAAGTCGTCTATGTTGTTGTAGGGGAAGCCAGTAGTTTTAGATGTAGGTAAAGCCAGTAGAGGTGTTGTTGGTTGTAGGTAAAGCCAGTGTTGTTGGTTGTAGGTAAAGCCAGTAGAGGCGGTGTTGGTTGTAGGTAAAGCCAGTAGAGGTGTTGGTTGTAGGTAAAGCCAGTGGAGGCGGTGTTGGTTGTAGGGAAAGCCAGTAGAGGTGGTGTTGGTTGTAGGTAAAGCCAGTGGAGGCGGTGTTGGTTGTAGGTAAAGCCAGTGGAGGTGGTGTTGGTTGTAGGTAAAGCCAGTGGAAGTGGTGTTGGTTGTAGGTAAAGCCAGTAGAGGTGGTGTTGGTTGTAGGTAAAGCCAGTGGAGGTGTTGTTGGTTGTAGGTAAAGCCAGTAGAGGTGGTGTTGGTTGTAGGTAAAGCCAGTGGAAGTGGTGTTGGTTGTAGGTAAAGCCAGTAGAGATGTTGTTGGTTGTAGGTAAAGCCAGTGGAGGCGGTGTTGGTTGTAGGGAAAGCCAGTAGAGGTGGTGTTGGTTGTAGGTAAAGCCAGTGGAGGAGGTGTTGGTTGTAGGTAAAGCCAGTAGAGGTGGTGTTGGTTGTAGGTAAAGCCAGTGGAAGTGGTGTTGGTTGTAGGTAAAGCCAGTAGAGGTGGTGTTGGTTGTAGGTAAAGCCAGTGGAGGTGTTGTTGGTTGTAGGTAAAGCCAGTAGAGGTGGTGTTGGTTGTAGGTAAAGCCAGTGGAAGTGGTGTTGGTTGTAGGTAAAGCCAGTAGAGATGTTGTTGGTTGTAGGTAAAGCCAGTGGAGGCGGTGTTGGTTGTAGGGAAAGCCAGTAGAGGTGGTGTTGGTTGTAGGTAAAGCCAGTGGAGGTGTTGTTGGTTGTAGGTAAAGCCAGTGGAGGTGGTGTTGGTTGTAGGTAAAGCCAGTGGAAGTGGTGTTGGTTGTAGGTAAAGCCAGTGGAGGTGTTGTTGGTTGTAGGTAAAGCCAGTGGAGGTGTTGTTGGTTGTAGGTAAAGCCAGTGGAGGTGTTGTTGGTTGTAGGTAAAGCCAGTGGAGGTGTTGTTGGTTGTAGGTAAAGCCAGTGGAGGCGGTGTTGGTTGTAGGTAAAGCCAGTGGAGGTGGTGTTGGTTGTAGGTAAAGCCAGTGGAAGTGGTGTTGGTTGTAGGTAAAGCCAGTGGAGGAGGTGTTGGTTGTAGGTAAAGCCAGTGGAAGTGGTGTTGGTTGTAGGTAAAGCCAGTAGAGATGTTGTTGGTTGTAGGGAAAGCCAGTAGAGGTGGTGTTGGTTGTAGGTAAAGCCAGTGGAGGCGGTGTTGGTTGTAGGTAAAGCCAGTAGAGATGTTGTTGGTTGTAGATAAAGCCAGTGGAGGTGGTGTTGGTTGTAGGTAAAGCCAGTAGAGGCGGTGTTGGTTGTAGGTAAAGCCAGTAGAGGCGGTGTTGGTTGTAGGTAAAGCCAGGAGAGGTGGTGTTGGTTGTAGGTAAAGCCAGTAGAGGTGGTGTTGGTTGTAGGTAAAGCTAGTAAAGGTGTAATTGTCAGGTAAACCACCACCTCCACAACCCATGTACCACACACCTGGTCTGGCCAGACACAACACACTTCCCCAACACCAAGGCAGATGACAGTCTTACGTGGGGTGATAACAGCTCCCTCCCTCCTCTCCTCTCCTCTCCCTGTCCCTCCTCTCCCCTTCCTTCCTCTTCCACATGACCCATCACCCCCTCCCTCTTCAACCCCACAGCTAACCATCCCATTCCCCCACATCTCGCCTCCACACAGGCTTATCATAGAGGACTTCCAATTAGCGAGGGCCTGAAACACCTCTTATCTAGTCATCTCCTCCTCGCATCCCTGCCCCACCCCCCCCCCCCTCCCATCTGGTAACGATCGAGGTCTCTCTCTCTCTCTCTCTCTCTCTCTCTCTCTCTCTCTCTCTCTCTCTCTCTCTCTCTTTCTCTCCCTTACTATTTTCAGCCCTTCGTCTTCGTGGGTCAGGCCTTCGGCTGAGCCTTCGTCTGCGAATTCGGATCTCAGTGGGTCTGTTTATCTTCAGCTGCAACCCCCCCTGATATCTGGGGGAAGAAAGAGAGAGAGAGAGAGAGAGAGAGAGAGAGAGAGAGAGAGAGAGAGAGAGAGAGAGAGAGAGAGAGACTCACGTCTCCGCCATTCCTTCGTGGGGGGTTGGTTTTTGAAGGCGGTGCGCGAAGTTAGCTCAGCAGTTACAGTGTGCGCACCGCGCCGCACCGCACCGCGCCGCACCGCACCGCACCGCACCGCGCCGCACCGCACCGCACCGCACCGCACCGCACCGCACCGCACCGCGCCGCACCGCACCGCACCGCACCGCACCGCCGCCGCACCGCACCGCACCGCACCGCACCGCACTGCGCCGCACCGCACCGCGCCGCACCGCACCGCGCCGCACCGCACACTTGCTTAATCATGAATCGTCCTGCGGTCCGGCGGTCGTGGCCGCAGCTTGGGCCGAGGCCAGGCTGAGAACCGCATTCTCCTGCGGTAGATTAGTATATATATATATATATATATATAGATATCATATCTCTTGGGAGTTGTAGATAGATAGATAGATAGATAGATAGATAGAGATAGATAGATAGATAGATAGATAGATAGAGAGAGAGAGAGAGAGAGAGAGAGAGAGAGAGAGAGAGAGAGAGAGAGAGAGAGAGAGAGAGAGAGTTGAGTGAATGGAGCGTCATGGCCGTGGGAAAAACCATAATGTATTCATAAATTCCCCGTGTGTAATAAAGGGTTAGGGGGTCACCCCGGGTGTGGGAGGCCCACGTTTCAGGTGTACCCCGACCATTTCATCCACACGTAACTTTCACGTTGGCCGCCAGGAAGACGTGTTCCATTAAGCTGTTCTGCGTCGGCTGGAACGACTCAAACTCGTGTGTCTCCGAGAGAGAGAGAGAGAGAGAGACGCGCATATGTCACATAATGCCCTTCAACAGCAAAGACTCGAACCCGGGAACTTTGCGTGGTAGTTGGGAACGCTACCACGCAAAGATCCGGGGTTCGAGTCCTTGCTGTTGGAGGACATTATGTGTTCTATGAAAGTTGGTGTCGTTCATATACACTATGTATATATATATATATATATATATATATATATATATATATATATATATATATATATATCTTGAGGACCTACGACGAGATTGTGCCGCGAGTCGCTTGGCCGGCACGTAGCGCTTACCGCAATGTACCGCTCGTTGAATCAGCGCCGTTATTCCCAGCCGCGCCTCGAAAGCCATGGCTGTCAATCAGAGAGAGAGAGAGAGAGAGAGAGAGAGAGAGAGAGAGAGAGAGAGAGACGGAGGTTGGTGAGTCGTTTGGTGGAGAAGCCACCTCGGGACGCTGTGCATAACGGGGGAGAGGAGGGGGTGTGTGTGGGGGAAGAGAGGTGTGGGGTTGTAGCAAACCCACACACGTCTGTGGGCGGTACCAATAGATCATCAATTAATATTATCTTTTCATCAGTCATCAGGACGACCGAAGTGCGTCCGTTGATGTCGTGGCCTCTTGATTGATGCCCTGAAGGAAGGAGGAGGAGGAGGATGAGGAGGAGGAGGGAAGGGTGGTGGGTGGCAAGGCCAGATAGGAGGCGGTAGGAGGAAGAGGAGGAGGAGGAGGAGGAGGAGGAGGGAAGGAAGGGTGGTGGGTGGCAAGGCCAGATAGGAGGCGGTAGGAGGAAGAGGAGGAGGAGGATGAGGAGGAGGGAAGGAAGGGTGGTGGGTGGCAAGGCCAGATAGGAGGCGGTAGGAGGAAGAGGAGGAGGAGGAGGAGGAGGAGGAGGAGAGGCGGGCTGAGTGAGTATCCATCACACGAATCGCCACCAAGTTTGCGCAGCCAGAGTTGAAGTCCCCGAGTTCACTTTCGCTCAGTGTCATCATCTCGTCATCAATCCCTCTCCCCCCTCTAATCCCCACTCCTCCTCCTCCCCCTCCTCCTCCTCCCCCTTACGCTATAACCCTCTGGTCACGTGACACGCATGGAGGGGGGGTGGGTGGTCTTGCACGCACGTCAGACTCGTCCTTCGGTGCCTCTGGTATAGGGGTGATGACACGGGCAAGCTCAGGGGGTCGGGTTGGACGTGTGTCGTTTTGCCCAATTTGATAATAAGTATCTTAATAATTTGTTGCATATCGGGACGTCTTCACGTTTTCAATTGAATATATTCCTTTTTAAAGTTGTATCATCCTTTTTGCTTTGGATTTTTCGATGGTCATATATCAACCATTGTTCATGGTATTCTGAGTCCAAATATCCCATCACGTATGTATCCGTAAGTATTCAAAAAGAATATTTGGTCTCGTTTCTTACAGTAGTTACTCCAAATATATCGAGATACGCAGAGAAAAGATTTATTTGTTAGCTGTTTCTGTGTGCACGGGGGCCACTTCCTTAAACTTGTCAAACGTTTGGCCTCACTGATTAAGCGTCAGGCAGTTGTCAAAATGATTATTGCACAAGGAAGATACACACGCTGGCCGGGAGGAAGGCTAAATTGTACTTCAGAGGGATTATTCATGTGTGTGTGTGTGTGTGTGTGTGTGTGTGTGTGTGGGTAGATGTGGTGTGGGGGTGTGGGAGGTGGGTATTTTTTCTGTGGGGGTTTACCGTGGGGGAAGTGGTTAGGGGTGTCGTCTTGGGCGACTGTGGTAGTTCCAGGGTTCGAGGTATATGTATATATATATATATACTCCTCGATCACGTTTTCTCTAGTGTTTCGTCTGTCTGTGTCTGTCAGTCTGTCTGTCTATATGTTTATGTCTTCATCTGTCTATCTATCTATCTGTCTGTCTCCAGCTTATAACAAATAGATGATGACGATTCCTTATTGTACTTGTAATGATGGTGACTCCATATATGCCTAAGACTCTGTGGATTAAAATCCACTTCCTTTCGGAGATTAACACTAATCGCCAAATATCTCTTTAATCCTACGTAATCCCTGGTCCGGATTAAGCCAGCCAGCACGTTAAATATCTGCTTCATATGTTTCCACTTCATTATAGAATATTTTTCGTGGTGTGTTACATGTACTGGGTATTTTGAGTGAACTATTTTGGGAAAATATTGTAGCCCGAGCGAAAGGTTGAGTGATATATTTACCTGGAAACCTGTAGTGTAAATTTGCACACGAGACTCCTCCTCAACTGTGTCCATTAAGGCTGTTTCATATTCGTAATTGTAGCGAAAGACGACCATACGATCACGTTGAACGGTTCTGTGTATGGCTCTCTCTTGCGTTGGGCTAATGACACGTGGGAACGATGGCCCCCCCCCTCCCCCCACCATCATTGTTTGTAAACAAGATTCATAAGGTGAAGTGAAGGTTCTGCATATATATGTATATATATATATATATAT
>NC_092263.1:14098747-14106247 GCF_036320965.1 Panulirus ornatus | reverse complement strand
ACACACACACACACACACACACACACACACACACACACTTTCACTGTATCTAATCATCATTTATGTTCACTGTTATACAGACAGTGATTATGAATCGGGTGTACACTTTAAGACGAACAAGCGTGACTTGATTGGGTCAGATATTCGATTCGACCACAGAAATGTGTTATTTTTTTTTAGGTTGTTAAACTCTCCTGTTTAAGAGGTTTGTGTATATATCTGATGTTCTTAAGTGGAACACCAGAGACACGGACGGACCGTCTAGAAAACGAATACCTTTGTACCATCATCATCATCGTCCATCTTATAAAACCAGGCCAGTCTAGCTCGGGAGGGAGGGACGGAGGGAGGGATTCCCTCCCCGGGGCGAGACATCTCCCTCCACGATGGATGAAGACACAAGTCTGGCAGTATAACCATGTATCAGGTCATAAATCTCTCCCGAGGTAGTACTTGCAGAGTCTCATACATGTTTCCCGTTCCCTCGGGGCAGTTCGTATGGTTTTCTCTCATTCCGGCGTCAGATTTACAGAAAACGACTTATCATTTCTGGCGTAACTATAACATTCTTATATTCCCATTGGATTTGTCGCAGAGTAGTTTTTTTACGTTGACTACACACCAGATTGGTCTTTTATCGTTTGTATTTTAATAGTGTCATAGTTTTCAGTACGATGCCTTATAAGGATAGGTAATTTTAAGGTTGGTTCGTGTGCTGTTGTGAGTAATAACCGAAGGGTATGGTATTAGGTAATTACTGTTACCCCTTTATGGGTTAGGGTGGAGCTTACTTTCAACCAACACATTCCCTCTTACTCTACACATCTCTGGCTCAACTCATCTCTCTTCTTCCATACTTCTATACCAAATGGATGTTGATAACTAAAAATGATGATGTTTGTAATGATAGTAGTAGTAGTAGTAGTAATGATAATAAAGATAATATTAATCATAATCATAATAAAAATGATAATGATAATAATAATGATTATGATGATAATGATAATAATGATAAGAGTAATGATGATGATGATAATAATAATGATAATAATGATAATCGTATTATTATTATATCATTATTAGCATCATTATTATTATTATCATTATTATCATTATCATTATCATCATTATTATCATTATCATCATTATCATTATTATGATCATTACTAGTAGTTGTAGCAGTAGTAGTGGTAATAGTAGTGAATTTATTGACTGTTATTTGACGGTGTATATTACAAAGATCGTGAACGGTTGTGCTGTATGAAGGCAGTTGTTATATTACGTTACAGAAGTAATGACTCTGAAGGAGAGGCGGTGGTCGTTAGGTTGAATAATTATATAAAACCTGTTAAAGTTCCTGTTGATTATCTACAGCAACAGCTTCACTAACAGCAGCAGTAGCAGCAGTTATACCACAACCAACCAGCCTCCCACACCAACCACCAACACCACTAGAAACAGCTACGACAGCAGCACAGCTGCAATCACACCAGCAGATACAACAGCATCGTTGGCAGCATTTTTAGGCAGCATTATACCACCGATAGCAGCAGCAGCAGCCACAGCAGCGTCAGCACAACCACCAGAAGAAGAAGCAGAGGAGGAGGAGGAGGAGGAGGAGGAGAGGTAGCAGTCACCTGGTCCCTTACGAAGCGTACTCAACCTTGCGCCTGGCGGTTCAGTGTAGCGTCCCTGACTCCCGTTAACACACACACACACACACACATGCACACACACACACACACATGCACACACACACACACACACACACACACACACACACACACACACACACCGCCTCCAGTCATCCTCGTTATCGATTGGTTGTTTGGGCGGCATCTTGATCCCCTCCTCCCCCTCCCATCCTACCATCCCTTCCCCTTGGGGCTCATCCCCCCCCCCTCCCCCGGCTCCTAGCCAGGGTCCCCAGTGGACCGGTTCTCAAGCGTAGGAGACAATGTTAGTTTCGGTCCATTGGTCCTCTTGCTTGCTACTTCCAGGATGGGCCTGCAATCCATGCTTTACTAGCCTCTACGTGGCAGCAAGTCACTGTATCATTACGTGTGAATGTATCTATTACACGTATATACATCATTGGTTCCCACGCCTCACTGGAATAGCGCCAGGAACGTACGAACAATGGCCTCACTTGCAAACGTTTATGCTCCACCTGTTGTGTATTATGCACCGAAGCCAGAGCTAAGCAGCCGTCCACATCCACGCCCCAAAGACCATCCCATGGTTTACCTAAACCGACTCAGACTGTTTACTTGATTTTTCCTTTTATCATAGAACAGACAAATGCCAACACGGCTTTCAAAGCTATACGACAAGAAGTAATGATTTCAGTATACTTAAGAGACACGAAGTAAATTCAAAAAGCATTGAAAAATGCTACCAGATGTGAGAATGAAATGCCAACTAGAACAAAGATCATTTAAGTAATGGTAACTTTTAGCATGGTAATGGCTGATGAATTCAAAGTTAAATAGTATACTTTTTTTGCAGTCTTCGGAGAAGTGTTCTAAATCTAGAACTGACTTCAAGATAGTGTGAGAATGATCATGTAACTACAGTTCTTCGTTCATTAAGTACTTGCTTCCTGTTGGATCTGTGGAGTGAGACTGTTTCAATCTTATGTTTTCTCGATGAAAGAATGGTTTAGCATTACCATCACTGTTATTCTCTCTCTCTCTCTCTCTCTCTCTCTCTCTCTCTCTCTCTCTCTCTCTCTCTCTCTCTCTCTCTCTCTATTAACATTTTCTCTTCTCTGTCTTGCTTTTTTTTTTCCTTTTAATCCTCACTCCAGCTGGTGCTTGGGCCCCCCCTCATACCACCCCTGGTATAAGATCAGCATTCATCACAGCCTCATCCTTCTTCGCTACTCTCCTTAGGCGTTACCTCGACGTATATAAATTCTCTGGTTCCTGTCTTCTCCGGCTTCTGAGGTCTTGTACTCCAGTTCATCTTCCCACCCTCAAGTAAGAGGAGGGACTGCTTCAATTACGTATATTAACTGTTTCGTGATAGGTAAAGCTGAGGGCATATTCTTGCACTCAGGAGTACCCAGTGATGGCCAGTGTGTTGGTGAACTTACCCTCCTTAGCATGAGTAAATTGATGGACTCACGGTCCTTCCTTGAGTATAAACGACTCATCACTTCAAGTGTGAGGTGACTAGTGCAGGCATGATTCTCATGGCCTCACAGACTCTGGTTGTTGTGTCTATGTCGAGATGCCTTGGGAGATTTTGTGTCCCCCCCCCCTCGAGTGGTTGGTGACGTGTGAGGTAGATGAACGTGAAGTGGTGCTGCCTCTCTCTCGTGGTTCCTGAAGGTAAACTGTCTTCCCTTCAGGCGACAGGACCCGTCACATCTAATGCTTCCTGAAGTTGTCTGAACCTCCAGGGGCCTTGCAAGGAGAAAGTACGAGTCATGTGCCTTTGTCTCTCCGCGTTGCTTAAAAGACAAGCGTGTTTCATGGTTCGTACAACAGAGAAATTGGGTTTCATGATTGATACTTGGCGATGCACACGAAGATTCGTAGGAGACAATTTGTCTTCGTTGTGTTCAGGTGATTGTCAGCAGTTCAGTTGCTTTTAAGTAGTCTGTAGCTACACTGTTGGCCGTGTGAGGGACACGGGACTCATAATGATCGTTCCTCTGTTAGATGAGTTTAATCAGCCTTACTGGGGCCCCTTGATATGGTAGCTTGATTGGTGGAGTTCAACGCGGGATTATTTCAGTCTCACGTCTTATTCATCTTTAGGCCAAACTAATGCTTTTCCTAACACGTCTTGTCGTTGCAATATTACCCCCCTCCAAAAGAAAAGAAAGGATGAGATTTTGTTTAATGAGTATGTAATTATTTACACATTGTCTTCATTGTTAGTGTGATTAATCACCTGATGTTGTTAGAGGTGATGATGATTTTACTGGGGGTTGGACCGCTTTGAGAGAGAGAGAGAGAGAGAGAGAGAGAGAGAGAGAGAGAGAGAGAGAGAGAGAGAGAGAGAGAGAGAGAGGCATCCCCATAAACATTCAGACAAACGAGCACAGACGGACGGACGTTAACAACTCCCACAACAGAAGAAGACACCGTTAGGAGCTTGCACACGGGTGCCCCGGCTAACAGCTCCGATGATGTTAATGTTGGGAACGACGGGGCACCGGGGCGGGGGCGGCTGGCTGGTCCGGGGTCAGGTCGGGGGGAGTGCGGGGCTGGATGAGAGGAGACGTAGCACACAAGATGATGAACTCAAGTGGAGTGAGGAAGATGAGGTGATGAGCAGACGTCGGTGGACTGGACTGAAGGGAAGTGAGTAGCAATTCATGAGTATGAGGAAGGGGGGGAAAAATTATGAGGAGATAGAACACAGGAAAGATTTAGAGTGATTTAGAAATATGAACAGGCGAGGAGGATGAATGGCGTATCAATGACAAAGAGAGACGAGGGATTAGGACGATATATATTAGAAAGATGATTAATGAAATCAGATGCAAAAAAAGGATGAGAAGAAGAAGAAGAAATTGAGGAATCAGGATGGAAGAGAGAAATGGAAGACGTAGGAAAAAAGGGAGAGGGAGCGAGAGTTGCTCCGCGGGCCAGAAGAAGCAGATGCTGGAGGAAGAGGAAACCCCAGGGGTCAAACGAGCATCTAACAGTGTACTACCGGGGATGTAGGCGTCCAGGTCAGCTGCTTGAGGAACGTCTTGATCCACCACGGTTTCCGGGACCTTAACTTGTCAGAGGTACGATCCTTGAGCACAACGGTACGACCCTTGAATAAGAGGGTACGATCCTTGAATACGACGGTACGATCCTTGAATACGACGGTACCATACTTGAATACGACGGTACGATCCTTGAATACGACGATACGATCCTTGAATACGACGGTACGATCCTTAAATACGACGTTACGATCCTTGAATACGACGGTACGATCCTTGAATACGACGGTACGATCCTTGAATACAACGGTGCGATCCTTGAATACGACGGTACGATCCTTGAATACGACGGTACCATCCTTGAATACGACGGTACGATCCTTGAATACGACGGTACCATACTTAGATACGACGGTACCATACTTGAATACGACGGTACGATCCTTGAATACGACGGTACGATCCTTGAATACGACGGTACGATCCTTGAATACGACGGTACCATCCTTGAATACAACGGTACGATCCTTGATCACTAAAACCAAACCTCCCCCCCCAAAAAAAAAAGAAAAATCAATTCTTTCTTAACCTTTGACCTTGACTTTTAACCTCTGTAGAAAAAACTAAACAAACTTCCAAATCTTAATATTGGAAAGCCTATTCGAAGCCTTAGCTTGGAATCCCCTTTAGGGTCGGCCACCGAGACAACCTCTAATCATCCCGTATGGGGATTATCCCAGACCCCTAACCATCCCCACAGTCCCACTTGACACGTCCCGCCCTTCCTCCGCTGGGTCACTCATCCCACTGACCCAGAAACGCCCGAGTCATGGAACGAGAGGAAGGTAACTGACGAGTTGAGAATCACTTGCCGCCACAGAGTTCGTCCCCGTGACTCAAGGCTCGGTTGTGAGCGAGTGCGTTGAACGGGTGAAGGTGGAGTGCGTTCAACGGGTGAATGTTGAGTGCGTTGAACGGGTGAAGGTTGAGTGCGTTGAACGGTCGAAGGTTGAGTGCGTTCAACGGGTGAAGGTTCAGTGCGTTGAACAGGTGAAGGTTGTGATTCAAAGTAGGTTAAGAATGAGTAAGGTTGCTGTGTCATATGTTGTGTTGTAGAGTCCAGTGGAGATTGTACTTCTAGTTGTTAGTATATTTGACATGAGAATATATATATATATATATATATATATATATATATATATATATATATATATATATATATATATATATATATATATTGGTTCATGTCGACCTCGTATATATATAAATAATTTCGTGTCGACCCAAAATATCTAAATTACTTCGTGTCTAAATTGTAAATTATATCAAATTCTTCGTGTTGACCCAGATCAATGAATTACTTCGCGTCTTCACGTAAGATGTAATTCGCCTCAAATTACATCACACAGTTCGTTTCCTGACCCAATATCAATGTAATCTTCACGTACCCCTGGCGGGCCATGATCGCTCCAAAGTAATTCAAAGTAATTTCCTGCCTCGGTACATCACCCGCCACGTGTGTGAGGTGGCCCACTTACCTTCGGTGTAGGAAGTCATTTATTTATCGGTGTTAATGGTCGTTTTATGTGTACACACACACACACACACACACACACACACACACACACACACACGTGGGTAATGGGATCCAGCCCACAGTCCCACTGACTGTTCCGGTGTTGATGTACTCTCTCTCTCTCTCTCTCTCTCTCTCTCTCTCTCTCTCTCTCTCTCTCTCTCTCTCTCTCTCTCTCTCTCTCTCTCTCCTTTAAAGCGTCCCGTACAACGCAGGTCATGAGTTATTATGTCTTTGTGTGTGTGTGTGTGTGTGTGTGTGTGTGTGTGTGTGTGTGTGTGTGTGTGTGTGTGGTGCGTTCTAGTATGCTGTGAGTTTTCTCCTGTAAGGGGGGTTCTGGGTGACGTGGTGTGGTGGGGTTGTAACCAAACGAACCATGGGAGCGGTGGGTTCGATTCCTTGAGCACGACGGTACGACCCTTGGGTTCGATGACCCTGGCTCCTTTTTTAGAAAAGCTAGGGCATCGTACGCCAGGGTCGTACCGTCGTGTTCACGGGTCGTACCGTCGTATTCGAAAGTCGCACCGCCGTGTTCACGGGTCGTACCGTCGTATTCGAAGGTCGTATCGTCGTATTCAAAGGTCGTACCGTCGTATTCAAGGGTCGTACCGTCGTGCTCACTGTGTTCTCAAGAATTGCGTTGGAGCGAGACGCATCTGAGTATATCTCTCCCTTACAATATCTTTCAACTCCGTTTCCCACTGGCGAGAGACAGGGCTCAAGGACAGACAAGTTTCACAACTTACTCACGTCTTCCTTCCTCACATCTTCGAGGCTGAGCCTTTGTGGTGTCTATTTCTTTCCTTACACCGCTAAGCCTTAGCAGACCTGTACTTTATATTAACATCCCCGACCTGGTTTTTAGATTTAAAAGTGAGATAGTCACTCCATTTTCTATATCTTCCATGTAATGGCCTCTGGCCTCACATGGGGACTTTTACCCATGACTTAAGAAAAAAAAAAAATCATTTTTTTCACATATAAACCAAATTTCCGTTCACTTTCCCCCGCTCCCTCGCCCGTGACACACCTTCACACTGAACGTCACTTTCGTCACACGTTACGACGGTTTCCCCCATCCATAAAACACAACCGCGTGTGACGACGTAACAACCCTTGGCCCACTACCACCCCCCCCCCGACACACTTATCTCAAACCATCACTCACTTGCACCGCCATTTTTTTCTTTTGGGCCCCCCCTCAACCCTCAGCACAACTCACTGTCTAACAAGACAATATCTTACGACATCA
>NC_092263.1:14068747-14083747 GCF_036320965.1 Panulirus ornatus | reverse complement strand
CTCTCTCTCTCTCTCTCTCTCTCTCTCCTTCCCCTTCATCCACCACACCCCCAGAGGGACGTTTCACACACCCCCAGAGGGACTTTTCACACACCCCCAGAGGGACTTCTTACGCACCCCCAGAGGGACTTTTTACTTTCCCCAGTATTACGTCAGGTCGAAGTAACGCCCTCCACATGCCTGACCTCTGCCTCTTTGGCCTCACGTAAGGGAAATATCTGTGGATCTTTCTACCACCCTTAAGCACGCCAGTAGCGACCCCTGGATTAGCTCATCGTACCTTCTGTTCGTACCGTCGTACACGGGGGAGGGTCGTGCGTCATGTTCACTGATCCTCATACCGTCGTGCTCAAGGGTGGTGTACCGTCGTGCTCCGTCGTGGCACCGTCATGCTCGAGGATTGGAGGCAAAGGAGATTTGTTTCCGCGGATCCTTAAACCACAAGAAGTCCTTTTATGGTCCCTCGCTTCGACTATCCTTCACGGCCTCTGTGCAACTCTACCCTTCCCTATCTCCCTCACTGGTTATGTATTTATACATATACATTCTCTCTCATATCAACAGGGGATGAAGAATGCGCATTTGGAAAGCGTCCATCTTCGCCTCGCAGACGAGTTTACCCCGTGAGATTGCTCCTGTGCTTGCTCGTCTATCACGTCCTCTGCTTTTCAAGACCGGCGCGTCTCCTTCCTTCCCCTTAGCAACCTGCACCCGATTCGATCCTCCCTCGAGGAGAGAGAGAGAGAGAGAGAGAGAGAGAGAGAGAGAGAGAGAGAGAGAGAGAGAGAGAGAGACGCGCGCTCGATCGCATCTGATCACCTCCCCTCCCCTCCACCCCTTTTTTTTTTTTTCCAAAGCATCGTCCAGCCGTTTTTAGGATCGTCTGTACAAACACGCATGTGTGTCTCTTACGCTCAATGGATCTTCATAAACCTTTCCGTCCCCCCCACCCTCACCCCCTCACCCCTTCCCCCCCCCCTACGTCAGGTGCTCTTGAAATTGACTTGGGGGGGAAGGGAAACCTTATGTCTCGACCCCCCCCCCCCCTCCCCTTGATAAGTGGTCTGAAAATGGATGATGGAGTCTGGCATCAAATGTTGACGTCTCTGGTTCGAATCCCCGACCCTACCTGCCTACCTACCTCGCCCCCCCCCTCTCGCCCCCCTTCTCGCCCCCCCCCCCCCCCACCGTCAGCAACCAGCGTTCATCGTTCGGTTTTCCCATCTTGTCAGCGTCTTCATTTACAGTTTTCCCTCCAGCGTCCGTTTTTTGATGGCCGCAGATTCGGCGACGATGGACTGGCGGTTCCCTCCTTTTCACATCAACAGACGCGTTTACTTATCTCTCTTCCGCCTCCCCTTGCCTCACGCTTTCTCGTCTCTCTTCCTAGATGAGCCTTTGACCAGTAATCGAGTTCATCATGTCGATGCTGGTGACTCAAACCTGCACGAGTTCTCTCTCTCTCTCTCTCTCTCTCTCTCTCTCTCTCTCTCTCTCTCTCTCTCTCTCTCTCTCTCTCTCACATCACATATGACCTCATATCGTACTAAGATATATATATATATATATATATATATATATATATATATATATATATATATATATATATATATATATATATATATATATGATGCCATCGCAACCTCACATCCGAAATAAGAATTCACTTCGACTGACCCTAGACCCCTGGAGGTGGGGGATGGGGGAGTGGAGGTAGGGGGGAGGGGTAGAGGAGGGGGTGAGGGAGTTGTGTCATCACCATCCCCCCCCCCCCCCCCCCCCCCCCTCCTTCCCTCTCTGGCTTCCATCTCATCGTTTACCCGCCCGGCGGTCGCGTCCCGGACGTCAAAACGTTGATAAACATCGTTATTAGTAACGCCCAGGTGGGATGTGTGTGTGTGGGGGGTGGGGGGGGGGAGGGGAGGGGGAGGGGAGGTGGTGTTGCAGACGGGCACTGGTGAGGGAGGGAGGGAGGGAGGGAGGGGGGCCCCGGCGGAGCAACAGAGCTCGCCCGTAGGCGATGTATACGTGAAGCGAATCACGTTTGGATGAGGTGGTAACACAGGAGGAGAGGAAGAGGAGGAGGAGCCAGCCGAGCCAGTGTGTTGACGGGGGAGGGAAGGGGAGGGGGGTCAGGGGGTGCAAATACATGTCGTGGGGGGGGGGGGGGGGCAGGCAGTGTGCAGACTGGAGCATTATAATGTTATTCTGTTCCCCCTCTTTCCCTGTGTCTCGTGGCTCAGTTCTCCCAGCACCACCCCCCCACCCCCCACACGGCTGATCTAAAATAACAGAGAGGGGAGGAGGGGGAAGGGGGAACTGTGTGTGTGTGTGTGTGTGTGTGTGTGTGTGTGTGTGTGTGTGTGTGTGTGTAGGAGAAGGAGGTGGGAAAGGAATATGAGAAGGGGGGGGGGATAGATTGAGAGAGGGAGGGGGTGGGTGTGATGTATCAGGGGGGAGGGGGTGTTTAGTGAGAGTAGGAGGAGGTGGGGGGGGGGAGAGAGTGTGTAAGTGTGTGTGGGGGAGGGAGGGGGGATGAGGGGAGGGAGGTCAGCTGTTTGCAGTTGCGTGGGGGGGGGGGGAAGGGGGATGAACCACCACGGAGTGTTGATACCATGTGTTTATATGAAGCCTCTCCCCCTCACCCCTTCCTCAACCCCCCCCCCCCGGTCATAATTCCATCCGCTCTCCTTCCCTCAAACCCCCTCCCCCCTTCCCTCAACCCCCTTCCCCCCTTCCCTCAACACCCTCCCCCTCCCCCCTCTTTCCAAGAAGTTCTATACACCTCACATGATCAGAGATGTCCTTGGGTTAAGTCTACTCAGAATAGACACACGAAGACCACGCAGACCCGTGGATGGTCCTGGCGAGGTGGTCTACCCTCTTTAGATGTCTGCTGCTTTAAACGTCTCATGTATCAAATGTCTGCTACTTTAAACGTCTGCTGTATTAAACGTCGTAACTTTAAACGTCTGCTGTATTAATCGTCTGTAACTTTAAACGTCTGCTGTATTAAACGTCTGTAGCTTTAAACGTCTGCTGTATTAAACGTCTGTAAATTTAAACGTCTGCTGTATTAAACGTCTGTTGTATTAAACGTCTGTAACTCTAAACGTCTTCTGTATTAAACGTCTGTAGCTTTAAACGTCTGCTGTATTAAACGTCTGTAGCTTTAAAGGTCTGCTGTATTAAACGTCTGTAGCTTTAAACGTCTGCTGTATTAAACGTCTGTAGCTTTAAAGGTCTGCTGTATTAAACGTCTGTAGCTTTAAACGTCTGCTGTATCAAATGCCTGCGGTGGTAGTGTGGCTCCACAAGGGGGGGAAGAAGGGTGTGTCTGCTCTTTAGGTTGACGATGGACCGACCAGCCACCACCACAAACACCTACCACAGTTCGTCCCTGATACCTGTGGTGGCCTCCACCACACACACTCTCCCCTCCCTCCACCACACACACACACACACACACACTCTCCCCTCCCTCCACCACACACACACACACACACACACACACACACACACACACACATACACACACATACACACACCCTGCCTCAGCCTCTCTCTCCCCAGGACGCTACACCCCACAACTCCCCCTCTACCTCAACCTCTCTCCCCAGGACGCTACATCCCACAATCCCCCCTCTACCTCAACCTCTCTCCCCAGGACGCCACACCCCACAACTCCCCCTCTACCTCAACCTCTCTCCCCAGGACGCTACACCCCACAATCCCCCCTCTACCTCAACCTCTCTCCCCAGGACGCTACACCCCACAACTCCCCCTCTACCTCAACCTCTGTCCCCAGGACGCTACACCCCACAACTCCCCCTCTACCTCAACCTCTCTCCCCAGGACGCCACACCCCACAACTCCCCCTCTACCTCAACCTCTCTCCCCAGGACGCTACACCCCACAATCCCCCCTCTACCTCAACCTCTTTCCCCAGGACGCTACACCCCACAATCCCCCCTCTACCTCAACCTCTCTCCCCAGGACGCTACACCCCACAACTCCCCCTCTACCTCAACCTCTCTCCCCAGGACGCCACACCCCACAACTCCCCCTCTACCTCAGCCTTTCTCCCCAGGATGCACAACAGCAGGAGAGATGTGGGAGAGGGAAGCTAAAATCCTTGTACAGTGGGTCAAAATTGTCCAGTTGTTTAGAGGCATCTGTGTGTACAGCTGGTTGGTCAACTAGGGTGGTTCATGGGTTCTATCAACTACCAGGGTCGTTAAGGATCTTAAGGGTCTATCACCTAACTACCAGAGTCATTAATGAGGTCGTCAGCGTCAAGTCGTAACTACCAGTCTGTAATGATCTTTGTTATGCCTTCCTAAAGTGTTGAGGCTCATTCGATAGCCATATATAGAAAACGTCACTGTGTATATACGTGGAGAAAATGTGTTGGGGACCAAAAGGGATTTGCAGTCTATTTCGACAGCAAATTACAGAACGGCCCATCCGCTTGTTAGACCCAGCTTCATGGTGTATGATAGAGCTGTTGGAGAAAGGCCTCTTTCCCCACCAACACACACACACACACACACACATCCTTCCTCTTCACCTCCTCCATCTCTTCTCCAACACGAACATCCATCTTTCAATCCCGTCCCTCTCTTCTTCACCAACGCCAGCTCTCCCTCTCCTTCCACGTCTTCACCAACACCAGCTCTCTCTCCAACAGTACACGGGGCGGAGGTGTGCCTCTCTCCCCCACCATCACCACCAAACCACGAAAGCTGGCACCCACCTCACCATCATTGCACCTAGAGTGTAGAACCCGAGACTCCGTTTTCTCACCTCCTGTCGTTAGAACAGCTTAATCACCAGTCTTGGGGGTGTGGGGTGGTTAGCCATGTGGCCCTCAGCTGTATGGCTGTGTTAGGCGCTGTAATTGTAACCTCCCCCTACCCCCCACATCCTCCCAAAGATTCTGTACCTCAGAAAATGTGGGAAATATTCTGTAATATTCTGTATTTTCGTGGGTGTGAAGATTCGAACCAGGAAAGTCTTGGATCTGAAGATTTCAATATACTTTTAGTGAGGGTCTCCCCCTTATGTGTGTGTGTGTGTGTGTGTGTATATATATATATATATATGAAGACCAGCTTTGTTTATCTTCGTTTAACCATTACTCAACTTTGTCTTCTTTCTTCTTCTTCTTCTTCTTCTTTTTCTTCTTCTTCTTCTTCTTCTTCTTCTTCTTTTTTCTTCTCCCTCTTTCTTCCTCTTATTCTTCCTCCTCTTTCAAATATCTCTTTATGCCCCCTCTTCACTCACTTCATATTTCTTCTCTATTTGCCAAACATTTGTTTCTCTCTCTCTCTCTCTCTCTCTCTCTCTCTCTCTCTCTCTCTCTCTCTCTCTCTCTCTCTCTCTCTCTCTCTCTCTCTCTCTTACAGTGTCTTTAAATCTAAGGGACGACCTATATAAGAGACATTGGCTCCACCGTGGACCTAAGTGTTGGCCCTAAAGATAAACTTGCTCCAGACACATGTTTAGGGACCTAAAAGTCCCTTAGAATAACCAAGGGAGTGTATTCATTTACCCTTAACGCGTGTCTAGGGTCCTCAAAATCCCTAAAATCACCCAAGGGCCTGTACATTTACCTTAAACATACTTTTTAGTTACCCTAAATCCCTTAAAGTACCTTAAAGTACCCTTAAAGTACCCTTAAAGTAAACACCATAATCTTATGCGCATGAGATGATGATCTCAACAAAGTTGATCACAGTTGATTAATCATGGTAAAGATTAATGTAATCATCCAAGTAGACCAACTTAATTATCTTGAGAGTTGAATAAATCGCATTAAAGATTAATCATTTCAGTTGACTAAATCAATCATCTTGAGGATTAATCTAATCACCTCAGTAGACTATGTTAATCACCCTTTAGCATCAGATTAATCACCATAACGATCAATTTAATCATGTCAGTAGACCAAGTTGATGAGTTTGAAGACTTGGCTGATCATATTGAAGGCTGAGTTGATCATGTGTGGAGGACAGGATTAATCATCTGTAATGCGATGGAGCGATTAGTCGCCTAGGTTTTTTGACCTGACCTTTGATGAGGTAAACGATTTAATGCGCAGTTGAGGGAGGTAATAATGGATCTGGGTGACCTTTACCCCCTTAACCCCCCCCCCCCGTGGGAGAAAGTTGATGTGTGGTTGCCATCTTGGACCTGGGGGGAGGGTGAGGGGTGCCCCCCCCTTGTGTGACGCCATCAAGGTCAGGGGGTTACGCCCCTCTGTGACGTCATCAAGGTCAGGGGTTGTCCCTGTGTGACGTCATCAAGGTCAGGGGTTTCCCCTGTATGACGTGGGTTGTGCACTAAACCCCCGGTGTTGTGGTGGGTTGTGCACTAAACCCCCGGTGTTGTGGTGGGTTCAGTTCATGATGGCCAGGTGAACAGCGAGCCAGCGTATCTGGTCCCCACCCAACCCAACCCACCCCTCAAAAAAAAAAAAATATACGCATGCGTCCCCCAAAAAAGCGTATAAAAGACATGCGTCATAAACCTTTTTATATATTTTCTTTCTTTTTTTTTTTTTAACCTTTTTTTATCTCTTGTTCCTCTGACCTGCAAATCACCAGGGCTAATTGCCTTGACCTCGCCCTGGTAGAGGGAGGGGGGGGAGGTTGTCATAACCTTACCTGAGGTCAGAACCCGACCCGACCCGACCCGACCCGACCCGACCCAGCCCAGCCAGTCAGGAGGTGAACAATGTTTGGGTGGACAGGTGAGCCCTGCACCCCCCCACCTTCACCTAGTATGGTAGGTGGCCATGTGAACTATTCTGCATTCGTGATGATGAGCCACACAATGTATTCTAACCCTGGAACTAAAATGGCGGTGTCGGCCCCCCTCCTCACCCCCCTTCTATAGCGCGACGGTATACGATCCTTGAGCACACGACGGGGTATATACGACCCTTGAGCACACGACGGGGTATATACGACCCTTGAGCACACGACGGGGTATATACGACCCTTGAGCACACGACGGTGTACGATCCTTGAGCGCACGACGGTGTACGACCCTTGAGCACGATGGTATACGACCCTTGAGCACGACGGTATATATACGACCCTTGAGCACGACGGTATATGCACGACCCTTGAGCACACGACGGTATATATACGACCCTTGAACACACGACAGTATATATACGACCCTTGAGCACACGACGGTATATATACGACCCTTGAGCACGACGGTATATATACGACCCTTGAGCACACGACGGTATATATACGACCCTTGAGCACGACGGTATATATACGACCCTTGAGCACGACGGTATATATACGACTCTTGAGCACACGACGGTATATATACGACCCTTGAGCACACGACGGTATATATACGACCCTTGAGCACGACGGTATATATACGACCCTTGAGCACGACGGTATATATACGACCCTTGAGCACGACGGTATATATACGACCCTTGAGCACGACGGTATATACGACCCTTGAGTGAGGTAACCTGACCTTTGACCTGACACTTTCAGAGTCATATCAGAGGTCAAAGACTTGTCATACCCAGAGGTCGTCGGCGTAACACCTCTGTGACCCAGAAGGTCGTACAAGTCGTTTTCTTCGATGCAACAGAGGCGTGGTGGTGGGGAGGGGTGGGAGCAGTCACCAATTACATCATTAACCATCACGACGTGGTTAAGTTGGGCACGGGTTCACCTGCTCTGGCACTCTAGTTGGGCAGAGTGGTCCAAGGTTGGGCAAATTGCCCACCTTGAGACGAGCGGAGGCCAGGTCGTGATGTTTCTAGTCAGGCGCTGTGACGCACTTTGAATTCATCATGCTTTGGTGTAGTGTGTGTGTGTGTGTGTGTGTGTGTGTGTGTGGCACCATCTCTTAACCTTGTAACACACACACACACACACACACACACACACACATATATATATATATATAATATATATATATATATATATATATATATATATAGTTTGATGACCATAAGGAAAAATGAAATACGATAAGTTCCCTTGTGCACTTTCGTGTAATCATCATATCATCAGGGGAGATACAATAATTCTTGTGTCTCCCCTGACAGTATAATTACCCCCCTTCCCTCCTCCAGGTCCACTTGGGGACATACCGTGTTCCATTTTCTTTCCCCTTCGTGATGATCAACACATACTGTATCACACGCACCGCTGTGACCTTCTCGTTCGTGCGGGGGGGTTCGACCCCGGGATGTGCGTGCGTGAGCGCGTCTTGCCAACGAGCCAGCTGGTTCACGGAAGCTGTGGGATCGAAACCACTCGTTCGTTCCGATCCTGGCGTGGCCACGTCGCGTTCGTGCGTCCGTCCGTCCCTCCGTCGTACCAGATGGTCGTAAGATGGCTAATGGCGATCCAGTCGCAAGGGGACGTTCGACCCTGCTCCTGCGCGGAGTGTACTTTCTGAACATGTTGCAAATGGTGGATTAACGTGTGGGGGGAGGGGGGGGAAGGGGGGGCATTATCCTCCACCAGCTGACGACGCCATCTGGGGGAGGGGGAGTCGGGAGTGCAGGGGAGGGTAAAGGGGGGAAAGGGAGAGGGAGGGAGAGGGAAGGGAGGGGAAGGGAGTGAGGGAGGGGGTGGGGGAAGATGCTGAATCGCTATGGTTTTGTAGGCCCTCATGGTCGTCTTGTATGGGGTGGGGGGAGGTGAGGGGGAGGGGGAGGTGTGTCTTGTCCTGACGTGTGACGGCCACGTGTGACGGCCACGTGTGACGGCGCCAGCGACAGCCAGTGACGTGCGCGTACGGCGCTGTGTTGTGACGGAAGCGCCAAAAAGACAGTTTGGTTGATCCATTTTGCGCTTCACATGGGTGCTTCCCTCACAAGACCCACCCGAGGGGGTTAGAGGAATGCCCCTGGAAACATACCTGTCTATCTACCCGTCCGTTTATCTATCTGTCTGTCTCTTTATCTGTCTTTTTATCCGCGTATCTTCCTACCAAACTATCTATCAATCTATCATATTCTCTCTCTCTCTCTCTCTCTCTCTCTCTCTCTCTCTCTCTCTCTCTCTCTCTCTCTCTCTCTCTCTCTCTCTCTATATATATATATATATATATATATATATATATATATATATACACACATCGAAGAGACGAAGCTAGGACGCCATTTGGTAAACGTGATTGTCCAATATATATATATATATATATATATATATATATATATATATATATATATATATATATATATTGTATGATAACATATCTGTGATCTCTTTTGCCTTTGTTAGTTTGCTAAGTCCTTTGCACGTGTTATATAATTCAAAAGGCAGAGAATGTATATAGTTTTTCTAAATCATTTCTATATATTTTTGTCTATATTTTTTTCATCTGTGTTTGAACCATGGCTATGTATACTACAGCCCTATGTTTTAACAAAGTCAAGCCGTTTAAATTCCTCCATCACCTCAAGCATAACCCCCCCACCCCCCCAACCCCCAAAATAACGCGTAATGGTGCTGGGGTGGGGGTTGGGAGAGGGGGGTTGGGAGAGGGGGGTTGGGAGAGGGGAGTTTGGGGGAGGGAGTTTAAAACCGTTCATCGCTGGGCGGCGCGTTAGCGAAGGTTATTAATTTAAAGGCCCGACGAGCGAGGGAAGGGGGGGGGGTAGGGGGTGGGGGATGTTTGGGGGGTGTGGGGGAGGGGGAGGGGGAGGGGGGGAAGAGGACGTGGGCATAGTCAAAGAAAGTACTTCCTGTGTGTGTGTGTGTGTGTGTGTGTGTCTCGTCAAGTTCGGCCATGCCCTAGAGGCGAATATACCGGTAATCCTATAGTCCGCGTGAGCCTAGTGTTCTCAAAAAAAATATATATTCTCGCGGGAGAAGAAGATGGTAGACAATGCCTCAGGCCCTCCAGATAACGGTGTGTGGGGGGGGTGTGTTGTGGGGGTGTGGAGGAGGTGTGGGGGTTAATAGATGGTATAGCAGTGGTAGGGACACACATATGTTGCTGGAGCCGCTCTGCAGGGTATTTAAATTTTGTCATGATGGAAGCGTCCGTGTGTCTGTCTGTCTGTGTGTGTCTGTGTGTGTGTGTGTGTGTGTGTGTGTGTTAGGGTAGCGCTGCCGGGCATAGGACTTCTCTTCTTTTTTTCCCTTCAATTATCTTGCTCAATTTAAATGATCCCTACCGTATTTATTCCACACGTATGTCGTATGGGTGTCTGATATAGGTATAGAATAGAAAAAACAAATCCAAAGCTCGATTGTCTATCGTTAGAGATTAATTATTTGATATCGAATGAAAATGTTGACGAGTTTGAGTTCCCGGCAGCGCGGTACGACAACGGCGGCACCTGTGGATCTATCATGACTGAACTTCCCAAGGTGTCAGTGTCCCTTTGGAGGTGCGAGAGTGAGGTAGTTTACCGCTCGTTACTGCCCACCATTCTTGAATTACGGTACGCGATTATTACACGCTGGTGTCGTAGAGACGTACGGTAATATGATCTCTACGTAAACAAGTGCAGAAAGTGATTGTTATTTATTTTATTTTCTTCCCGCCTCTCCAAGTCTCTTCCATACGAATGTGTATGATCACATTGCGACAAGTGACATTTAAGTGAGCTTGCGAGATCTTCTAATACTTTTGTGAGAAAAGTGAAGCTGTTAAGTTGGTTTTATTGGGGGGGGGGGAGAGTAGGCTGGAACTGCTTCTGTCAATGGTGGGAAATGTGGATATATATGTGTATTCTCCCCCCACAGCACCCCCACAACCCCCCCACAGCACCAGCCCCCCTCCTCTGTAAATATTGGTAAAAACTATTGTTTTTTTTTCTCTTAATGGGGTGGGGGTAGGAGGGGGGGGAACTGTTCCCAGTTATAAATGATTGTTAAGTGTATGTTCAGTGTATTGGTGCGTTTATATTTCTATTAATAAGGCATTTAAATAGGTTTATTTCTTTGGCTACAGTTGGAGATGCGGGATATATATATATATATATATATATATATATATATATATATATATATATATATATATATATATATATATATATGGGAGAAAGAATACTTTCCGCGTATTCCCAGCGTGTTGTAAAAGGCGACTAAAAAGGGGAGGGAGCGGGGGGCTGGAAATCCTCCCCTCCCGTTTTAAGTTTCCCAAAAGAAAGAACAGAGAAGGGGGCCAAGTGAGGATATTCCCTCTTAGGCTCAGACCTCTGTTCTTAGCGCTACCTCGCTATAGCGGGAAATAGGAAATATGTAGGAAAAAGAATATATATATATATATATATATATATATATATATATATATATATATATTATATATATATATATATATATATATATATATATATATATATATATATATATATATATATATATATATATAGTAACCTTTAATTCCACAACTGATGAAAGATGTCTCCTTTAAACCCACACAATAACTTAACCTTTGGGATGGTTTAATAAACCATCGCCTTAAGGAATTGATTTACATGGATTTGTTTGGTTTAATGGCGTCCATGATTTTTATTTTTGTTTATTTTTTTTCCCTATTGAATCGCCGAACGCGTGCAAGGATGCTCCAGCCCCGCGTGGCGTCAGTTACTTTCTATTTTCTCTCTTTATCCCGGTGATTTAGTGGGGGGGGGGGGGAGCGGGACGTCGCCTGGAGGTGGGTGGGTGTGGGTGGGCAATCGAACCCACCACCCACCACGGTGGCGGATCGCTCCACGGCAAGGGAACCGGGGCATGGATGTGGGCGGGTGGGTGGGTTGTGACAGGGGTGGGTTTGGAATGGGGGGGGGGGTATTGGGGTGGGTGGGTGGGGGTGAGGGTGGGTTGGAATGGGGGTTTTAATGGGGGGGAGGAGGTATGCATTAACGGTCATGAGACTTGCATGTGGTCGCCAGTTGAAACGCGACTCCACGCCCGGTGTCCCGAGAGAGAGAGAGAGAGAGAGAGAGAGAGAGAGAGAGAGAGAGAGAGAGAGAGAAAGAGAGAGAGAGTTGTTGTTGTTGTTGTTGTTTTTGTTGTTTTGAGTGAGGAAAGGGACCCAGCCAGCACGCCTGAGTGCATCATCATTTCGTACTCAGCAACTAGCTAACTACCTAACTAACTAACGAACGAACGAGCTAACTAACTAGTTAACTACCTAGCTATTTAACAACCTAACTAACGAACGAACGAGCTAACTAACTAGTTAACTACCTATCTACCTAACTATTTAAATACCTAACTAATGAACGAACGAGCTAACTAACTAGTTAACTACCTATCTACCTAACTATTTAACTACCTAACATCGAACGAACTAACTAGCTAACTAAGTACGTAACAACCTACCTACCTAACTAACTATTTAACTAACTACCTACCTAAGTAACTAACTAACCAACCAACTAGTTAACTACCTACCTCACTATTTAACTATCTACACAGCTAACTACGTAACTAACTACCTAACTACTCTCTCGCCCACCTCAATTGATCATGATGATGGAGACACACACATATACACACTATATTGAACTCAATCTCTTACTGAAATGAAATTCATTTCTCTTCTTTGTATTGGTCAGAAGATACGAATGACGTCACTAGTTACCGTATTCTTGACACCGCGGCACCGGTTGCCGGCTGTATAGCCAGCCTCCTCTTGTAGTGAACTTGACGGCAAAATAGCCTCTACGGTTACCGGGTTTTATACAACCTCTGTTGTTGTTGTGTTGTTGTTGTAGGAGGAGGAGGCCGGTACGACTGGTAGCGGCCGTGTCCGGATACCATACGATGGGTAACCGGCCAGGTTATAGTTTTCCGAACGTCTTTACCGGATTAATGACGTGTTTCGGATGGGGTGGGGTGGGGTCGGATGGGGTGTGGGGTGGGGTGTGGGGTGGGGGGGTGAGGTGTGGGGGGGGAGACGATTGACTTCAGTGGTGTCACAAAAGAAAATGGGTCACTGATTTTGGACAGACTAAGGTCTCCTACGGGGGCCTTTGTTTACCTAATTTACATACCGGAACTTAAGTAAAACGTGTAGGAAATATTTCATTTAAATTTTCGATACGTGAATCATGTTGGTTTTCAGTAGGGGTTCGAACCGAGTCTTCCCTAGGTATGGGGGGGATCTATTACCAACCACAAAGCATGCAGGGGGTGTTTATTTGTTTGTTTGTTTCTTAGACGTCTTGAAAGAGGGTTAACTTAGGTGTTTAATGAAGGTTTAGTTCATCTAAGGTCTCTTTGTTAACTTAGATAGCTTAGGCTAGGTTAAGTTAGGTGTGAAGTAAGACGCGTCTCCCAATATTTTTTTTTCATATAAACAAAACAGTGCAGTGGGCAACCCATGTTTGAGGCAATGGAGGAGTACCACCCGGCGTTTGGGGTCGACCCTGAACACACCGTCGAGTACAGATCGACAGAGTTTTAAGAAAGTTGTAAAAATCGGTCGATTAAGCTAACACAAGAGTGGCAAAATCTGGCCCCAGACACTTCCGGTTGGATGTGTTCTTTGCTGGTGTGTGTGTGTGTGTGTGTGTGTGTATGTGTGTGTGTGTGTGTGTGTGTGTGTGTGAGTGTGTGTGTGTGTGTATGTGTGAGTGTGTGTGTGTGTGTGTGTGTGTGTGTGCTGTACGTGTTTGCGTACGTATGTACGTAACTATACTTGTGCCCGTCAAGGACCACAATGCACTTTCAGTTTCGTTGTGATCCACCTTGCTTGTGTTCGTACCTGTTGATTTTGTGTCTTAAAGCCTTTAATATATGCAAATTATCCTCTCCTGCTCATTAGTCTTGCTGTCCAGACAAAGGTGTGTTCAGGTCCTCCATTCACAGGTTTCCGGCGTTTGAAATTCAAGGCACGAACTTTTTATTTATATTTGTATACACCTGTGGACGTCCCCGTTAGCTGGCGACTCCTCTTGCTGGCGATGACTCCATTTGACGGTTCATCTTGCTGGCGATTACACCCGTTGACGACTCCGTTAGCCGACGATTGTATTCGCTGACGACCCCTCTTCCAGACGTCTCCCACTCACTCAAGACTCCGCCAAGCGGGCGACTCTCCTCCTCCTCCTCCTCCTCGCCCTCCTCCTCCTCCTCCTCCTCGCCGACGAACGCTACGTTCACATGGGGACGCCGGCCGCCGAAGACGACCCTCCCTCGCCAGCGACCACAGTTGCTGACGACGAACCTGGCGGTCGCCTACGTCAGCATCGTGAGGCGATTTGAGGATCCAGTTCGTTTCTTTGAGTTACAGCGACTCGTACGAGGCAAGGAAGCTGTGGGCCTCGATGTGGCTGGGTTGTGGCTGTGGTTGTAGTTGTGATTGTGGTTGTAATAGAACAGTGTGATCTACGTTCCTCAGTAGACCTTCACTTAGTATAACTTGTGTATATATTGTGTGCGTCAATTGGGATTTCTCATTATGGTATTCAGTCTCTCTCTCTCTCTCTCTCTCTCTCTCTCTCTCTCTCTCTCTCTCTCTCTCTCTCTCTCTCTCTCTCTCTCGTGGGGTGGGAGGAGGAGGAGCGAGTCCCTGAGATTTCTTGACGTGGGATGGTAGTAACGGGAGGTTGTGATGAGTAAGGGAGAAGATGGTGATAGAGAGAGAGAGAGAAAGAGACGGATGACTCAGATGTGTACAGTAAACAAAAGGGTTAGGATGAGTAAAGAGAGAGGTGCGAGAGTCGCGGTGAGTTAGTAAGAGAGAAAACATACGACTTGCAAAACACCAACACCAACAAAATATATTTGACCAATGAACACGATTCTCTGTAAGTCCATCTCATGTGTCGCCCATCAACACACGCCATCAACCCGGTCCTCACCTTTAATTAATCAAATATATGACAGGAAACAGTGAACCATGCACCAGAAAATGACTACCACACATTAATAAAAACACTCGGACCCCAATTGGGCTCTTTAGTTTGAAAAACAATCGGCTCGTTCGTTCGCTCATATGCAAATTCAAACGTTCAACCACCACAACACTTTCCCCCAT